>NW_020312762.1:0-161979 GCF_002999335.1 Cyclospora cayetanensis | reverse complement strand
CCAGCCTCAACGGTTGACAGAGGCCAGTTGCGGGCCTCACTACCCGTCGAATTTCCGGCTTTCCTTCGCTGACAACGATAGTCGCCATGGGCGGTACTCTCTGCGTTCCCTTGCAATTCTCCGAACCCAACCGATGTCATCTCTAGAATAAGTAGCTACACTTCTACGTATCCCTATAAAAGGCTCCCTTTATTAGTGTGAGTGTGTTCTTTACTCAGAACTACGCGCAGACACCCCCAAATATGCTGGCTCTATACTCTTGCCTGTACCCGTGTTAGGCTTTCAACTTGACCTTGCTGAATGCACCAACTACCTTTACGAGCCGGCATTGCTCTGTGAGGCTCAGATTCACTGCTTGAATAGTGTCTATGCTGGTTTTCTCCACACGCTTCACTTGTGTTGTGCTGTCTAGTGGCAGGAGACTCACACACTTTAGCGCTCTGACAACATCGATTCGTCGCATCGTCATGATCTTGGTGGTTTGGTCCCTCGTTCACTGGTTAGAGTGTTCTTCTTTGTTCCTGTTGATTTCACTTTGTTGAATAACGAGCACATTTGCTTTTCTCATCTGCACTGTTTTCGTGTTCCTGTTTGCGTGGGAAGTGGCTCTGAAGGAGGAATTTTATACGCTTCCCTACATGCCATTTGTCTCGGCCTACCTGATGGGAACAATAGGGGGTCTGATCTAGAATGGTAATAGATGTGGCTTTCCAAGCTGCACAACATACTTGTTACTCAACCGGTTACAATTAATAATCACTATAGAATTGACCAACTGGTTTATCTATTCGCTCATTTTGTGATTTTGCAAAGCTCTTTAAGCTGAATACAAAAAGACTGATCTTGTTTTCCTCTATGCTAGATGCCACACTCAACCAGCTGTGCAGCCTTGGAGTGCTTACAGGGTGTCGCGGGGAACAGGCAAGCTGCCTCTCAACCCTCATGCCGTAACGTCTAAGGAGCGCCTAGCAAAAAGCACTCAGAAATTTTCTATTTTGTACTGAGTGTGTATTTCACTGTCTCCCTACGGAGACCTTTGCGTGAGGGTTACAGAAGAGCTGGTCAAATTAAGGAGTACTTGTCCACCCGTTGGGCCATCAAGCTTTTGTGGCCGGCATAACCTAATCGAAGCATCCGTTAACATTTTCCCAGCTGACCAAACATGCCTTTCTTTAGCTGTTGAGCTATTAAGTCTATATCGACTTTCACGCCGGCCCGTGCCGCCCCAGCAGGCGACTTCAAATCCACCAGTAGAAACCTTTTTTCCCCCAGCCACTCGGTAATTCAATTATCTGATTCTCTTTGGCGGATGACTTCCCCGAATCCAGACAGCCATTGTAGGCACAGCCCTTCCACTGATTTAGCAGCCAGTGCATGGTAGGGAAGAGCTGCATCAAACTAGGCAATGATGCCAGCTATAACCCTCCAGCGAAGTTCTCCGTAGGGATACCTGACTTTAGACAATACCCACTTAATAAAAAGGTTCAGATATTTCTCAAAAGAGCTCTGGCACTACTCTGCCTGCACCCCGTAAAAATCCCGATGTGAGGAGAAAAGGTGAGCTAGGCTGCTCGTAGCTGCACCCTATGAGCGCTTTATCTGTGCACATCTAGTCACAGAAAGCATGTACAGCACACGAAGACAACACGCATCCTTTTATCGAGTTGAGGGTAGAGTGCAATAAATAACAGTAAAGAACAGTCAAATCAATAGGTCGATGTTGTATCAATACTTTGTTGTAAAAATAGTGAGCAAAAAGTGCTCGAGTTGAGCCGTGCCGCTATAGTCACAATTGCACTAGTTTTCCTTACTACAAGTATGTAAAGGAGTGACTAATTGTTTTTTTTGAGTGCATATACTCCAGAGAAGTTTAGAATTACTACCAGAAGAGTCAGTCTTTGTGCGTTTGCTCTAGATGTCGGGTGCAGCTAGCTTCGAACGCTCTTAACGATGGGCAGCAATTCCAACCTAAGTGTCTTTCTGACCTCCCCCCGCTCAGCTGCACGTCAGCATTGTGTAATAGTTTGAAATTCTAGAAGAGGCACTTGAAAAATTGCCACTCAGTGTGATGTTGGGTTTGGGGCGAAGTTCTTCCTGTGAAGGCCACATTTGTAGCGCGACACCATGCGGAAGGCCATACACAGTTTCCCCCCCAGCTTTGAGCACCATTTCCTCTTTTTCCTGAGTCGATCCAAGGAACATATGCTACCTGATCCTAAAAGGTCCACTCACTGGAGAAACTAGCTCAGGCATGGCCGCTCATTCTCTGCCACCGTTGATCGTGTGGTGCTGCTCTGCATGGGTGCAGCTGCTTTGTGGGCACTGTGAAGATGTACGCTTTCTTTGAGTACATGCGTTTTTTCGGAGATTTAAAAAAACGCAGGGGGAATGGAAATTCCGATTCTATGAAAGGGGAGGGAAACGAGGCGTACTTATATTCAACGGGAGCAGCCGGACACGCCGGCCACCTGGCTGGCATGTCTTTCTGCGGAAGTTTGGGACAGGGTAGCCATAAATAGCCATGAATTATTTTTAAAAAAACTGTTTATTTGCCCATTCTCAAAGCGGGGAGCTGTTTATGTCCGTATGACTGCCCCAGTCCACCTCGCTGGAACTGCTGCTAGGGTGCACAGCTAGCAAGAACGATCCCAGAACAGGTTCTCCACCGCATTGCTCACTACGGGATCGCTTGTGCGTTGCCCATCAGCGGCCCCGGACACTTCACATTTTTCATTTTTACTGGGCTTTTCTTTAGTCTATATTGTTCTCCAAATCGTTTACAAAAGATGGCGCCGTTCAGCCTCCTCTCTCTCGCAAGCGCCTCGTTGCTCCTTGCTCACGGCGCCTTCGCAGAAGATACCAGCGTCGGAAGTATGCATTTGTTCTCATTGCACTGCAAAACGTAAGGTGGATGCCCTTATACATTTTATATTTTGTGTTTTATTTTACGGTGAATGTTTGCAGCCGAGGTGGACTGCACTACAGCAATGAACGCGCTCAGGAAGAAAGCGGGCCTCGAGGCTTTCACGATACACACAAGCGTGGACGCATACCATCTCCCAGTGGGAACCCATCTAGCGGGGGATAAAGTTACTACAGATAAAAAAGAGGAGGTGAAAGAACTCTGTACCAAGATCCTGGGGGTAAGATTCTAGGGATTGTGGCAGGCCTCGTTTTTTCCGTTTCGGTGTCCGTCCCTCACCAGTCTTCAGAGCATTCAGTAAAAGCACGTGCTCCACACTCACCACCAACCCTGCAACATAGGGATGAATAAGCCTGTATTGGTGAATATAGGCATGACAGGGGTGTTCCACGAGGGCGTGCCTAAATTCTGCAGAATACAGCTGATACAAGCAAACGAGTCGATGGGGATAAGGTAAACCTGGTTGCGGTCCAGGAGGGGCTATCGGCGGATTGCTCGGCT
Source organism: Cyclospora cayetanensis (assembly GCF_002999335.1). Lineage (NCBI taxonomy): Eukaryota > Apicomplexa > Conoidasida > Eucoccidiorida > Eimeriidae > Cyclospora > Cyclospora cayetanensis. The sequence continues at coordinate 158,555 of NW_020312762.1, read as the reverse complement.
GCAGTTGACTACTGGAGGGGTGCTTTCCCGACATTTACCGGTAAACCCCAGAAGTTCACTGGAAATCAATACGACGGTAAACAAGTCTCGTTTCTCGGGCTTTTAAACCCAAAAAGCGGCGCTAGCGTGAATTGTGCATACTACAATTGCGCTAAGGAGAGTGGAGAAGGCTCGTTTAACGGGTTGATATGTAGAACACAGATGAACGTCAACGACGGCGAACTTTTCACGTGAGTTTATTTCCCTCGGAAGTTGCTCCGCTAATGACTCTGACGATACACATTTCTTTGAAATTGTCGGAAGGTGTTTGTCTTTGTTTTTTCAGCGACGAGCAGTGGGATAAGATTGTTCAAGCGTTCGATTCAGGAGCTGCGGCACTGCCTACGATGATGGCAATAGGGGCAGCTTTTGTTGGATTATTTGTGTACTAGATTGCTGTTCTTCCTGCAATATGGTGAATGCTTATTTGCCGTAACATCAGGCAATAAGCGTTCTTATTAAGGTGTGAACAGCAAGGGATGCATTCATGAGTCGCGATGACATCAATAGTAGATCATCCTTGTGCGATTTTTTCTGGATAAGATTTTGGCTTGTTGGGTTTTAAATTTTCGTGCGTACAACAAGTCAATGTTCTTTGGACATTTAAACTCTTAATTTCGACGACGTTTTGAGGTTAGAAGTTTTGTTGCTCATTTATCTAGGTGTAGTAATTCTTTGAGATTGAATGCTGGTTCAAGAGTGCAACGTATTTTGGCTGCGTAGGTGCAGTGGGATTTTTTTCGAAATTGCATCCAACGGTTCTCAATTTAAGGACACCGCAGCAACAGCGGTCATCCCAAGGGGTTTAAACTAACTTCGGCATAGTTTAAGGTGAATGTTCTTCTAACACCGCCCGTGCAAGTGAGGAATCTCCGTTCTTCTGTTTTGCAACCTCTAGTGTAAGGTTGGTTAGAGTTGCAGAGAATTCAGAACTAGGCGATTTTCCTCAAATTATATTGTCTTCACGAGCTAAGATTGTTTTTGTATCGCGGAGGTGTGCAACGTTGCGAAGCAGTTTGGGCTAGTAATTCTGGCGAACTCAAAAACTGGATAGAGCTTTTTTGGCCATGATTTTTTTGTGAGTTGTCCATCAAATGAATGGAATAGATTCTCCTGAAAAACACGAAACAACGTGGCAGCTGGAGAGTGAATGATCGCATTGCAACCCGCGCAAGTTCAAGGAGATTACGCTGACTGAAGCGTGAATGTAAAACAGCTAATGAACGTGAATCTGGATTATTGCATAGCGTTAAGGGGTTAGAGAAACGTCTTCCTGCGTCAGCACTGCTTACCGTCAAAAATGAGCACATTCTTCTTAAAGTCTAAGATCATTTGATATCGTCTGAGCAGGTCCAGTCCAAGAATCATTTCCACTCTCTTATCCTCAAGCACAATAAAATTGCATGGGCAAAATTTAGTGCCGAGCTTGAGAGGAGCGACATGGACTCTGCCTACAATTGGAGCTTTCCCCACTCCATGTGCCGATCCAGCAAATCGTGTGTCTATAAGGGAGGACAGAGCGCATTTCTCTGCGAACTCTACCGACAAAATAGACTGTTGGGCTCCACTATCCACAAAGGCCTTGCACCGAACCCCATTGATCTCCAATCCCACGTAGAGCATGCATACAGAACCGAACCCCTCGGGCAGGTGTTCCCTGGCCATTGAGTAGTTTTCGTTTATTCTTTCTTGTTGCAGCTCCTCCAGTAGAAACTGCTGACTCTCAAGAGATAGTGGATCTCGTTTTATAAACGCCAGACGCCTCATCCTTTCTTCCTGAGCCTAGAAAGAGAAGCATATCAAGCCAAATAGTGCTGGCGCTGCATTTTTAGTATCTCAGACTGCTGCTGTAGCCATTTACGCAGCTATAGGAATTGCGTCATCAGCCTGTTCCTTAGGAAATGCAGTGGCGACGGCAGAACATCCACCAGGCTCTATCAATCATACCTGCTTCTTTTTCTCAAAGTCCACCATCAGAAGGTCCATAACCCGCTTCATTGCTGGGCCAGGTTGATTCAAATGTTGCGCATCCGGTGTTGCCTGATTTGCGGCTTCCTGCCGCTCCTGTATTGCACTGCTTATTGCATCCCCCAGCAAAGGGTTATGCGCTCGCATTATCCCCAAGGACGCGGGGTCTGTTTTTGCTGCTGCAACCACAGCTTCTGCATGCTGGCGTATCAGTGCTTGTATTTGTGCAGCTGTTTCTGTTGCAGATCCAACAGCAGATGGTGCGGTTACTGCTGTAGGTGATAACGCGGTTGCCAGGGGAGGCGAAGCGAGGGTAGTAGAGGAAGGGGGTACTGTCGTAGCCGCAGGAAACTGTGAGACACGGCCTCCGTCAACAACGATACCTGCATGCAGCAAAGAATAATGAGCTCTATGTCACTGTTTTCGATTCAAAGGCAGAAGGCACTCGGATTTTGCTCTAAGTGACGTCTGTTTAACAGCTTACCTGAAAAATCCAAATGCTGAACTGCAGACACTTGTTCTCGCTGCTGATTCCCCAAAACTGGCCGTGATGGCTGCTGTAGCTGCTGCTCACTAATATTTTGAGGGATACTGTGGGGTGCAGCTGTAGCTTCAGCTCCTGTACCCTCACTTAGGACAAGCAGTATGGCGCCTTCGCCTATGCCAGCCTCGCCTAAAGTCCTTGCAGCACTGCTGCGCAAACACACCCACCTCTAGTCCAGAATAATCATATCACACGGCGTTCTGAGTAGAGCTGGATCTGGCAGAAACGTGTTGAAGACTCTCACCGGAGGGGATGACCTTCTACCAAAATCCGTTGCCGGTCAGGGGGTATATTCAGCTCAACTGCAATGATGCTTTTCAGGGACTCAACCTCCGTCTCACGGGTCAAATCCAGCCCGAATGCCTGTCCATCTGAATCCACAAAGACTCTAATAAACGCATGCATAGAACACTTAGGAGGAGGGGCATGCAAATCATCGTACAGGCGAACACAGAGCGGCGAGAAAGTACCGCAAAGGTGCCATGAAGGAGTGCGAGCCCCAAAAATACATATGTATATCAATTTCACAACTGATAGAGATTATAAATTGGAATGGGGGAACTGATGCGCAAAAGTACTTTTGGCGCTGTGCTTGTGCTGTGTATGGAGCCTACCAGCGTCCGTTACTGTGATCTGCATTGTGAATGCAGAATAAGGACACTAAGCGTATTTAACACATGCATTTAACAGGAAATTCCGCTCATGTAAGAATGGACGATCAATTAGAGTGGACACCGCAAAAGGAACATTATGGGCAAACTGCATGCCACGAGCCGCGTTAGCCTATGCACGGAAAAGCAGATGAGTGCCGTGCTTGTCGGCTTTGGTCAGAGACATACATACTGTCTAATAATTCATATAACATCGACATATAAAATGCATATTCATCAGACGAACATATGGTGCGTTTGTCCGCAAACTCGGCAGCTAGGCTTACGGCCTCGGCCTCGTTCAAGGAGTAGAACCGACGCAAATGACTTTGAAAAGGCATCAGCTTACAGACTGCCCGCCCCTTCGAGTTTTTTTCAAGTCTGCGAAAGAAAAGCTTGGATAAGATAAACGTTTCCCTGCTTCAACCGTAGCTCGCTTAAAAAAATAATTTGTTGGGAGCAGCTTTCTGGGCTTTATACAGGTAGCAAAGCAGTGAAAAGTCTACCGGGTTTCTTGTGCACCGTGGAATGATCTGCCTATTGCCTTATAACCCCACTCATCCATATTAAATTGCTTTTACCGTCTGTTCTTGGTGTGCTGCTATTTGAAACGCGCGGTGGCACTATAGCTTGAATGACCAGCAGCTGCCTTCCTAGATAAAAACGAATAGGATACCGCTATCCTCCTATCAATCTATGACGATGGAATGAGCAAAACTGGATGCCATTCTGTGCCTAAGAAAGCCATTTTGACGCAATTTTCGTGTAGAGTTGTAGCTTGCTTCACCATCAGCTCATCTGCCCATGGACTGAGTAGCAGTAGCGCAGTGGACTAAGCTACACTTAGTCACTCCTTACTACACCACTTACACGAAACTAAGAGCTAGGCACGAATTGACTACATGGTTTGGCTGTTCGCAGATCTCACTGCAGTGGGGCATTAGCTCAGTACAGTAAGAATCGTTTTGTACGTGAGTGTCAGATGCTATGTGCAACTAGTTGTGCTTGCTAGAGGTACTTAGAGTGTGCAGCTAAGCGCACTCTCTGCCTATATCCCCCATGCTACCATCCTGAGGGGCGCGAACAGGGAATGCGTACCACTCCATCTAGCGAGATACGTTGCACTCGAGCACTTTCTGCTACACAAGCTATATTGATTTAATGGCTTGGTGTAGAATTGAACACCAGTACTGTTGGATCGATGCAAGAAGACGCATTGCTGCGCGGGTTGCAGTTACCCACAGCCTAGCTGCCTGCCCTCACGTCGGGGACTCCAAGGGGCGCGGGCAGGGCAAAGGAGGGAATTAGTTTCAGGAACACTCCCTAACTTTCTAGTAAGCTTGGATTCAGCTTTAAGTTACATGTCCTTCTGTGCAGACCTTGAATAAAGCGTCACAGCTGGTAGCATTTCTTGGTTAAAAGCTCTCTGGTTTTGATCGAGCTATTCGGTAATTCACCAGTCATATCTTCGGCAACAGGCTGGAGAAAGGACATATCGCAATGAAAGTACGCAGTGGCACAGCGCCTGTTGGTACGGCAGAGGCCAGCCTGCAAGCTGATGTGAGCACAGCTCCATAGCGGTAAGTGGCATAATTTGCTAGTCGATAAACCGCCCATCGATGCGTCGAGAAGTTTGTGCAGACCACAAAAGTATGAAAATCAGAACGATGGACAAGAACTCTAAGATTTCACTAGTCCGTTGGAGATTTACCTCGCTGCAGCCCCACATAAACTAAAAGTACTGTTCCTTCCGGCATGTTTACTGCAAGAAGCTGCACATCAACGTTGGCTCGATTCATGTAGCAGAAGTCATTGGCATGAAGAGGCTAACACAGTTCAAGCCTACACTAAAACCCTGGCTACTTCGTTGACGCTGAGATCGTCTGAGCGGCAAGCTTTGAGTGAACTGACAGGGATGAAACACAGGTATCTATTAATAGATCGGCATGCCGAGAAACGTGACGCTTTGGTTCGCAGAATTAACATCGTAAACGAACACCAACTTGATAAGTGGTGTATCTCCCGTATATCCGCAGTGCCACGTCAGGTGGTCGCATGATTGGCGGTAAGTCACCAAGTAAACAGCCGGCGGGTGAGGCAACCACTGATAATGAACCACTTGAGGCTTCAGGAACCAATGAACATTACTCCTGCGTCATTGGGTTCAAAGAAAGGGCTCCATCAGGCTTAGAACCTATGGTTGGGGAATGCTTCAAGTGGACTTGCCCTACTGTCAAAGGTACGCTAGAAAAGACCCCAAGGGACTCCCAGCAGCTGCCTGCTTCTATAACACGGGGTTGAGTTGCACGTGAACACCTTCGATTACACTAGTGGTCAAATAGGTGACTCATCTGTTATCTGCTTGTATGTTTTATTTACTGCAAAACACTGTCAGCCGAATAAAACAAGGCTCAGTGTTTTGGGTGTGTGATGCAGATGCTATATGCAGCTGGCTCTAAAACCTGGAAGTGCTATTTGCTCCTCTGCCCTCATGACGAAAGCTCCCAGCGGCGCAGGGGGGAGAAGGAAAAACTCGTCTAGGAAATTCTCATTAGCTTTCAATCAAGCTTTTGCTGGTTGTAGAGTCAACAGTCTTCATAGAAAGACCGTAAATAAAAACGCATGGTACAAGCACATATCGTTCTCCATTGTGGTGTGGAGCTGACCTAAATCTGCAACAACTAACGTGCACTAATAGGCTAGACAATTCGTGGATTCCTAACTTTGAATTAAAGATTAATCGCTTGCCAAAAGTGCCGATATGTACCTTTGTGCTGCTACATTGGCCGATTTCCAATCACCTGCGTTGAATATGATTCAGTGGAGAATATAGATATCGGCTTGGACGCTGATAAATTCTGTCTTGTGCGAACCAGGAAGAACTTTATAGCCCAATGATTTGGATAGTCTGCCTGTGCTCTAACTTGGTGTGCTGATATGACCACAGTGCGGAGGGCGCAGCTACGTGTACCAGTGCTGATCGTGGCAACGTCCAGACGAAATTCGACGAGGTGAAGGCAGTAAAGCCGCCCTGCTCTGTAATTCCTTCCATTAAAATTTCGTCAAAACAATTAGCCACCACGGGATATTGATAGGGAATATTATTTTAAGTCATCTAAAAAGAATTCCGAGGCGTTTGTAACTTGCTGGAGGGTCGGAGGTGGTGTAAAGCTACGGAAAATTCACAAGACTGGTTTAACACCTACCTGTCCATATGGGATTCATGAAGGGCAACCCTCGGCAGTGCTAGGATTTTTAAAATCCGACACCCATTTTTATATTATTGGGTTTTTGGATCTCATTTCGATCTTGTTCCAAGCTATTCCCATGACATAATGTCCCTTAAGTTTCTCTCTCTCGCAGGCGTTTCACTGCTGCTCGCGCTTGGAGTGTTAGGGAGCGACAAAGAAAACACCGCCCGTAAGTGTCTATTTCGTTCACTGCCTTGAAAACGTAACATGAAAAAACAATTAATTTATGCTTTCAATGCCTTTTTCGAACGAATATTCGCAGAGAATGTTGACTGCAGGGAAGCGATGAATGAGGCCCGAGGGCTCGGGCTTTGACGACTTTGTGCAAGCTACTGACGATAAGGTGAAGATGTTTCTTGACAAAACCGACGACGATAAACGCAAAGAATTCGTGGACGCTGCGTGCAGCAGCCTTCTGATGGTAGGTTACCAGACAATCCGGTCGCCCTAATTTCTACAGTCAAAATAAACGTGTCTCGCACCCTATAATACTTGTACGTTCCCGGCGAAATCGTTTTTGAATGTCGGGGGTTATTGGAAGTGGAGGGTTGCCATGAAGAACAGGTGCAAATCGCATTTTTTGCGCCGTGTCCGTTGTGGGCTGCTATGCTTAATGCGCTTCGTACCCGTCCGGAGACACGCTGGAAAACCAAGCTAAAAAAATACACTTCCACATTCGCAGTTGTACTACAAACAGGCACTAGCGCGGAATGCACGGCTGCCATAAAGCAGTGGAAGGATTCTTTTTCCAACTTCGGCGGCCTACCGGCATTTCGCCGACACCGAAACCGCGCCATACGACAGCAACGCTAATATTTCGTTTATTGTGACATTTAACCCCAAGGAAAATCCTCAGGTGGATCATGCGTATTCAACTTGCGGAAAGGGAGCAGAGGCTGAGACCAAGGGGGTAACAGTCCTGCGTAATCAAAATGCAGCTTCCACGGAGGTCCGTGCCTTGGTCTGTTCAACGACCGCGGCCTTGGAAGTAGGCAAACATACATATACGTAAGTTAAAATCGTGATTTATTACGGTTGGGTTTGCTGTAAGTATCCATTTGATTGCCTCGTAAGATTCAATGGGACGTTAATAAGACTGCATTTGTGTTTCAGCCAAAGCCAATGGGATCAGATCACAGCTGGAATTACCAGCTTCGCAGCTGCCATAGTGCCCTCATTCATTGCTATTGCCGCAGCAGCCCTGGTAGCCTTTTTTTCTTGTAGGAAGCATAAGGGTTGTGTAGTAGCAACCAGGGAACCGTTGCGACGTAGCGAAAAAGTGAAAGGCCATATTATCACAGACCCTGGCGATGTTAAGCTTATAAATTGTTTTTTTGGCTCTATTCTTACACAACCCTGTTTAGCGACTTTGCAGCAATCTGTTCCCCGTGAATTTTTTTTTCTACTTGGGGTTAAGGGGTGATTGAGGTACAGCGCTGGTTCTGCCATTGCATGCGGCAAGAATCTTTTTTGACTTCGGGGCGCAATTTATAATTTGGCGGACAGCCTAGGACTCCTATTGAATAAACTGGTCTGGTCCACTTTTAGACGAGTGGGATGATATGTATACACACTTTGCAATTCGGTCGCTGCAGCTTACGCGAAGGAGCATTATAAGGCTGAACGTTCCTTTCTATCTGATTTTAATTCGCTTAGCTGCTGTTTAGCTAGTAGGAATGCATCTCACTGTACCATAAAGCAGCATTTATGGATACCTTAAGTTTCGAGGGTAAGGCATAACCGATGTACAGTACGCTTCTTAGCAGAAATTCTGCTAGAATGTGACCCATGCACACAGCCGGGGAAGCAGGCTAGATTGCACTCGAGCCGCAGCACAGTTAGGAGCGGTCCATTATCACAGCCTCATTGCCCAAAACATTGAAAGAAATTTAGTGCAGGTTGTATCGCCTTATACATTGACTTGAGTAGTTTGAAGGGAGCCACATGCGGACTGGAAGCCGTCAGCAATCCGCACTGTCTACGTGCGAGTCTGACTTCCCTTTACCGCACCACGGACCCAGACAGCAGCGAAGCTTAGAGTAAGCCTACTCTTAGGCTCCAACCGAGGTCTCCGTAGGCAGAATCTATTCTAATGTCAATACATGCTTGAGTAGATTCGATGGAAGTCTTTGCAAGGAATTCTTCTGTTCCCTTCCTTACTGCCTAAAGGTTTTAGTAATATGGAAGAGGGAGGCCTAGGTTGCGCGTCGCTGCACCCTCTAAGCACTCCAAGTATTCAAAACTTGTTCGCACAACATCTGGCGCACAAGCTCAGCATTAGTTTTTTCCATATTAAGCTTGAGCCATTTTCGAAGTGAATAAGAGACCTGAGAAACCAAACCAAACTAGCCACTTGCTCAGTTATTAATTACGAAATATTACTATAGGGCTCGTGACGGGCTGCGTGTTGCTTGACCCACTAGATCTAGGCTCCTGCATTACAGACACATGCCCACGTGGTTGAACTTTCTGTAGATTCGAAGGCGGGTGGCACTATATGCACTCACACCTACAGCACTAGGGACCCAGCGCGACTGCAGCAGATCAAGCGCCTGAGCCCGTACACGCTAGTGCAGATGCATAATTGCTGACATCATTAACTAATACCACTTCTGTGTGACTAGAATAACCGTAGGAGAGGAAACTATGCCACATTTGCTAAATAATTGTGTGCTATTTCCCCGTACTGAAGACTATTGAGGAAATTAAGTTTACCTGTTGGCAATGTTTAAGAATGAGCAACTGTAGCATATTTTTTGCTACGTGTGGCACTGACATTAATGGGCCAGTGGATGTCTAATTTCTTTTAAGGCTTGACTTAGCATGCAGGCAAGCGGCCACGCAGAGATCATTTTCAGCCGGACGACAGTGGTTAAGTGTTGACTGTGCACAGATCTGGCTGACCCTTTAAAAATTTCAAATGCTTCTAGATACAAATAGTCTTGTTATTACTGCTGGTTCTGACATATAGGCGCGCAGCAGTCGGTAGAGTATGTGAAAACGCACAGAAACAGCCGTACTCCAGAGGCATCTTTGTAGTGCTCGCGGTAATTTCTTTAACAGGGAAAAGGGCTACTCTTTCCTTAGATTGACCCTGCATGGCCTTTCAAGAAGGTTGGAGCGGAGAGGCTTTTTAACATGGGTTTTTCACACGCGCTCTCAGCTCGCATCGCAGGCCCTTGCTGCCCGGTCGTGATCGAAAAGGCTTGGAAGAAGACCGGGACTCCATCGTTCATTATAATGGCAAGCTTGTTTTGGCAGCCAGGATCTGTGTAGGGAGATACTAGGAAAGCAGCGCAGCTACCTGGCCTAGAGATCCGGCGCCTCTTGGTGGCGCAGTCGAGCTTCGTAGAGCCACTGTTCAATTGTGCGCTAACACAAGCTTACAATCACGGTCAAGAGTTGTTGATGTGCTGTGGTGAATGGCTTATCAGAGGAGACGACACCGAAGTGCAATCTGCCCACTCACTACTTAGAAAAGTGCCCGATTCACGGATGCTGAGGGCAGGCAGAGCGCAAGGATTGCCAAGGCTGGGGGAAATGGTTGTAGGTTCTCAATAGAAACTGGGCGTTACCAGTACGTGAAGTGACTTCTCTGTTTGACCTGTGGACCATGATGCAATCGTACTGATGCCACGGGTCTCCCATTGGAAGGCGCACATGCGAGCACATGTGGCGCTGTGGAGTCTGGTGTGCCGAGAAATGTTGGGAAGTAGCCCATCCTTATCTTTTTAACAAGGCTGGCTCCACCTGTCGAGAGCGGGTTTGAGTCCTTCGATATTCAACCAGTTGAGGCAGAGTCTTTACAAAGGCGGCTCAGCAGCGCAGTAAGAGAAAACGGTTCTGAGCTTGGATGTTGTATTGCTTGTGCTAAATGAATTTCCCACTATGGGAGTTGATTAAGGAATTAGCTGAGAAACGGAAAAACTGAGCAAATTGAAGGAGGAGTTCGCGGATGTGCTGAATAATGATGAACCATCAGCAGGGTGCCCACCGGCGAGGGGGCCACCGCACCGTATTGAGTTAATTTTCACATAAGCCAAAGCGATGTGCTACTATGTAGGAAGCCTCAACAGCATAAAAGGGAGATTGAAAGCCATTTCGTTGATTGTTTGGAAAGGGCAAAGTGCATTTTCCACAGCGTCATTTTGGCATAACCCGATAATGATGCCAGAAAAGGTCGAGAGGTAGCGTGCGGGCTTCAATTCACCACGCATGTATTTCGTACAACACCAAAATAACACTGTGACACGCACAAAACGGCATTCCAGGCTCGCCCCCGCTGTCTTGAGTGTACCTGCATGCCTGCTTGTAGTGCTGCAGCTGAGCCAACGAGAGGTTAGTCGGGACTGTTTTTGAGCTTTTCATGGAGGGCTACCATGGACTGCGTCTTACAATTCACCCGAAATCGACAAGAGCATCCACAGCACGGAAGGCATGCGTTTCAGGTGTTAACAAGGAAGTACTGGTGTGCGAAGACATGGACGAATCGGTTCGCAGAAGGGCCATTGTTTTATATGGGAGTCCTTGTTTTTGCTGCGAGGCTTGAGAGAGAGCTGTCAAATTGGCAGCGATAGAGGCGCGGCCTTTACCTTTATGCACCTGCAAAAAACCTACGAATTTCAATGGACTTTCATCTTATTACTGAAATTGATTTTTAGATTTGCTGAGCTCGCTGCACCGTTAACTGATCTACTTAAGATGACGCAGTCTATGGCTTGGACAGAAGAGGTTGATGCCGCAGCAAGGACGCTTTACCACCCGACTTTCAGCCCCTCCCGTACTTGCGCTGCCTGATTATGATCATCAATTCTTGTTAGCACCCGACACTTGTGACGTAACAATGGGTGTTCCTTTTTTCTAGAAGGCCGCCGGTTCTTCGAAGCATCACTTTGTTGATTGTTACTCTCATGGATTCACCACAACCGAGGTGCGGTATCCGGTGCGGGGGAAGAGATCACATGCGGTGAAGTGGGCCGAAGAAAAATGTTGCTGCTTCGTAAATAGGATTCTTTTACTGCACAAACAGACCATCGGTCCTTTTGGAGTTTCTGGCATGGGTGCCGCCTGCAGTGCTTTGCAATGAAGTATTTTGAAGGCTTCACGAACGTGGCTGCCGACGCGCCCACGAAACGCCCGAGGTATTGACTATTGTGCACCTTAACCGCTCTTGTACGTGGTCATCTATTGTATCACATGAAACTGCTTGCTCTTACTCGTTTGGTGGGCTTCCCTCGGCTCTTCCTTCCAAACTCTAGAATGCAAAAAGAGTGAAGATCTACCACGTTGAAGATGCCTGCTGGGGTTCAAAACAAAGCGGAGACTCCGGCATTCGTTCATCCCGACGTTGTTCCCCTAGGTTCTTTTGCACAAGGTGCGTGATTATGGCTTTGGAGTGAGCCTGCGGTTCAAACTACGATAAAATAGTTTTCACAATCCTTATGGTAATTGGCATGTGTCCAATGGTGACGAAGTATTTGCCGTCATGCCCAGATAGTCACCAGCTGAAGCCGCAACAATTAAACCCTGGCTCCTTGCGAAAAACTTCTGGCTCCTGAATGGATTTTGACTGACATGGCTGTTAAGTTATTTTTGGACTACCGGAGGTAAAAAATGAGGACATCATCTACATCGTTGTTTACTGACTTTACATTGCGTTCCTTGCTCTAGCTGTCACTGCTCACCTGGTCAGCCAATTTTTTTGAAATAAGATCTGCAAGATCTAACACGACTATCACTACATATATGGATTTTAGGCCTGTCATTGCATTCTGGTGTTTTACCAGCTTACATGCTGAGCATGATATGACCACTGTGCAGCACCATGAGGCACTTGGCCAGACAGAGCACACCAACTGCACTCGTCTGCACTTGTTTGTGACTCTGTAATCATCAAGTTTTAATTGCTTGGATTTATTTTCCCCCGCTCAACAAGTACAATAAAACTGCATACTGGTACCGCAGCTGGCAGTTCGGGCGTGACAGTGCATACTCATTCGCCGCGAGACGCATCCCAGGCCACCAGGAGCACCGGGATAGCTACCCAGCGTACTGCAAACAATAAGCTCGTCTATCCTCTGTTCGCTTGCATCTATGGTCACGATTATCTCGGATGTGCCGCTTTCCTGGTCTAGACTTTAAAGTCCCTCTACAATCAGGGCTTGGAACTAGTGGTTCGGAGTTTGCAGCCGCCCTTAGCAGCAGAAAATCGATAGACCAGTTGGCTAGTGCACTTGGATGTATGCGTAAATATCAAGTGAGACAGGGACGGAAATATGTCAAGCGGCAGTCCGCATTGTGCTTTGAGCCTGGAGAGTAAATTCCGGTGGATCAGCAGGTTGTAGAAGTTGCACGAGGTCACCAGACAAAGAAATTGACGGCCAGGCAGCTACAAATATTTGCCATTTCAGGTCAATTTTCTTTCTTACTGTATCGATTCCCCCAAAGTTGGATGTTCCACAGCCTCCACAAAGAAACCTAGAGATTCCTACATGATCTCTGCTTTCGCCGCGCAGGCCAGTGGCCCGTGTGAGGGCAGACAATCCATAGTGAGCCAGGCAATTCCTGAATTTGGGGACTCATAGCGCTGACGACACTCTAGACGGGAGATTTTACTTAATCCGGGTGAGGAGCGCCAACCTTAGCGATTGACCGAGCAGCAGTTGCGGGTAACCCTGTTTTTAGAAAGAACTTAACAACTTTATCAAAGTTCGTATTGAGTCAGGAGTTACGTGTCTATAAGATGGACGGCTGCAACAATTTTTTTCCATAAGCTCCCTCCTTTACCTGCCCGAGCCCTCCAAAAGTCCCAATGCAAGGAGAGCGGGATAGATACGTTGCGTTTATCTGCACCTCCAAAGCACTACGAGCACTCAAGCATAACTGCAAATAGTATCTGGCACACATGCATACGTGGCATCTTGTTTCGAGCGAACGATACCCTGCAACAAAGAACACACAAGCATACACACCAATTAGCCAATTATTTAATCACCCTTCGTCATATATAACTAGTGTTGCAGAAGGAGGTGAAATGTAACTTAGCCCGCTATACGGACCGCACAGATAGCGTTACTAGCTCCGCCCACTACTCGATGCACGAATTCACCCCTTTCAAATTTATAAAGCTCTCTAAGCTTATAGAAGTTGTCCAAACAAGATCTAGTTGTGGACCTGAATAACAATGAGTCCATGGGATTTGAGCAACATGCCCGCTTCCTGTTCAACACCGTACTGTGTAGTTTTGTTGCTATGTGGCGCTTGCTATGTGCTGACTGCGAATGGATTCTCTGAACCGTTGCCCCCACGACGTGCATACAGGTACCCAGATCAAAACGAAGCAGTATGACTGCCGGATTTAAGTGGAACTTTAAGGAGACAGAGAATATGTTTTGTGTTGCTGCAATTCCCCGCTGTCGCCTATGGCATTAGCGTGTCTGTCTCCATGTAAGATGGAACAAAAACAGCAAATGTGTATTTTTTCTCATCAATATCATATGCCATTGGCTCATCGAAACAGTTGCTAGTGTGCTGACAACTAGTGCTGTTTCTTCTTCCTGCTAGGATAAGGCAGCAAGCAAACAGTTTTGAGGGAAAAGGACCGAACTTCCTCGCTGGGGGTGTGTGGGGCTGCCGGTGCTGCCAGCCTCTTGCGGACCTCTGTTGTTGTTTCTGCTCTCGTGCATCATTTTATAGGTTTTCCAGTGTTTTCGGGCCGAATTGGGGGCACGTGATTCTCCACCTGTAACGACAGTTCCTCTTAGGAGTTCAAAATGACGTTCTTTGGTGCGGCAGCGGCGAGGGGCATGATGATGCTCCGCCCTGCTGCGTGTCGCAGGGCCTTTGGCCTTGCTGTTCCCCAGTTGTCTGCTGCCAGCGGAGGTTTATGTGGGGTTATTTCCCCTTTTCTTGCAATCCGTTCCCTCAGCACTGCTCCTCTTCTGCAGAGGCATAGCGCCGCCATCCAGACCCCCGGCACCCGCCTCCCTGCAAGTGCCCTCCTGCCCGCAGCCACAGGCGTAAGTATCTAACTTTACCTTGAAACTATTCCCGTAAATATGACAAAGTACAAACTCTTCATCCCCGTGGTTCAAATAGGAGGAAACAAAGGGGAGTTGGGTGCATGGCCCGCCCCCCTAATGGAGGGCCATGCCTTCTGGAGCAAGGTTGTTATTAGTTTTAAGCGACCACCCCTTCTTGCAACAGACATATAGCTTACCACCTGAATATACCTTATTATTACGAAGAAGCTGTGGCGGCTCTGTCATTATGCTTTTTCGTGGCGTCGTGCTGACGGCCAGACATGCTGCCACATACCTCCTCCCCCCTCTGGTTCGTTTCAAATTTTCTCCTTGCGTATGTATCCGGGAGCATGGATGTGCTGCTTTTATTGTGTATGCTCAGCCATCTGCCGTCCTCTCGCCTTACGGCGCCGTGCGCCACGAGGCAGGCGTAGCAACGCTGTCCGCTGCCGTTGCGTTGATGTCTGTTGGAGGTGTAGCACAAGGCATTGGCTCCCTCTTTGCTGCTCTGGTGTCGGGCACTGCAAGGAACCCTTCTATCAAGGAGGACCTCTTCACATACACCCTCATTGGTATGGGCTTTCTCGAGTTTCTCGGCATCATTTGCGTCATGATGAGCGCAGTCCTTCTCTACTCGTGAGCGAACGACGCCGTTCCCCGTTGAAATGGTGCATGCTGCTGTCACGGTTATCTACACAGCTCTAGCAGCATTTTGTCCCCCTTTAACGAGAGTAGGGGAGGAAGCAGATAGACTGCAGTATATGAGCTCTGCTGAAGCAACGGCAGCACGCAGCAGAGTACTGCTCCCTCCTCACTGCAGGCTACAATTGCTGGTGAGGTCGGGGTTTGTGCAACTTTCTCTCAAACAATAACGTATCTTTCAATTGTTTACGACTTCGTGTTGCGGATTTTTCTGGCCCACCGAGAACTAAACCCAAATGCAGAGACCGAGGGGCAAGTCCAGCTTCAGAGGGATTGGAGGAAGAGGCTGCGCTGTTAATTATGTCTGGGGATAGCTTCGAGGCCATTTGGTTCATATTTTTGGTATTCTTTAAAGTTAATACGTACAAGCTAAACAGTGACGAACCGTAAACTAATTCGTGGCCTCTACTACATTGCCGTGTGGAAAAAGACCTCTGCGTGCAACATGAAGAGAAAATTTCTGCACCCGAGGGGCTGGACTACTGCGCCTGATGCGCCAGAGCAGAGGGTGGAGAAGGAAGCGGCTTACACCCATGTAAAAAAAGCAGCAGCGCGCGAGTTTTTCTTTCATGCGTGAAGATACGCGTGTGCGCGCTGGCTAGTGCTACAGCCCTAGAAAAGGCCAGGCTCCAAAGACGCGAAGCTGCCAGCAGCCGCCTGTTGCTGCCAAGGCTGCGTTGCAGTTCCAACCACGGCTAAGGGGCGTGAAGCTAAATGTCTAGCTCCCGTTGCATGCTGCTGCTTGCTACTGCTGGTGCCCATGGTGAAAGTTTGCGACGTCGTGCCGCTGCTGCTGACACTGAATGGATCCGGTAACGCATTGATGCTGTTGGTAGCATTATGATTGCTCCTGTTTCCCATTGTGAACGGCTGCTGCCACTGTGGTGCAGCAGCAGGGGTAGGGGAGGGCTTTGCAAGCGTGAAGAGCGCCGGCGTGTTGGTAGGGGGTTCTATTACACACAACAGCACAAACGCAACTATAGTGACCTCACAAAACGCCAACCTGAGAGTGGGAGGGTTAATCAAGAAAGGCTTCTGCAAAGAGATTCATGAAGCCTTCTTCCTAGCCAGTCCACCCCGTTTAGGTAGGTGTGAGAGAAACGACCACAAACCTGTGTTGAGTTGCTGGAGGCCCTGTAAGGCATCATGAGAAGATGTGCCGAGGCCTTTACCCCCCGTAGACGTACCTATCACACACACACACATATACACACAGATAAGCATACATACATACAGCAGCTGTGGAAAAGGGGAACTCGAGCATGCTCGAGATACCATGAATTATCCGCGACAGCAAAAAGTGGTTCCTAGCAGCAACCGCAGTGGATGGAGGCGAGAAATGACTTGCAAACGAAGAGAATCACAACTTATCCAGCATGCCAGCAAGCACAAAGGCTGCTGCAATATCATTCAAGCACACTAACCACTGGTCCAGCCTGCTGTTGCAGGAGGCGATGCAGGAGCAGCAAATGCAGCAGCCACTGCATCTAGTGGGTTGCTGCTGCCTGACATTCCCGTCGTTGTGGGAGGACTAGCTGCTTGAAAGCATCCAAACAGATCATCTGATCCAATATCCCCAGTAGTCCGAGGGGCTCCAGGAAGCTCCGCGGGGGGGGGGGGCCCACTAGGAGCTCCTGCGCCGGGGGGAGGGGGAGGCAGAAAGGCCTCAAAGTTATAAGCCGAGTCCAGCGAAAGATCCCCAGCAGCAGCTGGAGCTTCGCACCAGACGTTTCCTGCATCCGGGAGAAACAAGGGACGCGGTGCATTAAGTACAGGGGATCGTGACAGCGCGAAGTGACATATGCAGAGGCAGTAGTGATAAACAGTAACTGACACAGCTACGTAAACATCCAGTTGCACTCTAGAGGCATGAAGGCTAAGAAGAGAGGAGTCCGGCTCTCTCTGTACGGCAACCACACCCCCATTTGAAAGCAACAAAATGGGAAGGAAAAAAGCCTTACCTGACGCGAAGGAAGAGGCCTCCACGGAAGTCGCCTGCGTGCCAATAGGCGGACTGTCGAATCCTAGAAGATCTGCCTGTTGCCTGCAGATCGCAACATCCGTCAAAACGGTGATACGACACTATCAGCGTTTCGTTGTTTTCACACATGCCACAGAGCTGAAGAAGATTCCTTGAGACACACAGGAGACCCTAAGCTTTTGAATCCATGGATGGAGCCATTGGGGGTGGCGTGTTTTGACGGTGTAGGACTTCGGGTGTACGTACACCCGAGACTTTGCCACGGGAGAGGCCTTCGAGTTTTCTGGAGAGGCTGCGTCACTCTTCTTTGCTCCTTCTTTTTTTCCGGAGGCTCTGTGCTTCTCTTTGTTCGCAGAAGACGGCACATCTGCAACGCGCGGAGTACTCTCCTCACCTCGACTGTTGCGACTGGACCTGAAGCACAAAGCAATCCGAAAGAATCCTAATTCTTTGTCTTGACGATTTGGTGAAGTTTCGCTAATCCTAACCCCATGCTCTCCTCTAAGGAAGCTGTGCGACGCTCGTACGGATCTCTGTTTGAAGAATAACGGCTGTCGCTCCCCAGTCCGGTTGCTGCAGTGTGGCCCCTGCTGCTACTGCGGCATGCCATGGAGGAAGCTGAGGAGATGCCGATGTATTTGTCTCGATTCTTGGCCGCTTCTTCTCGTGCTGCCTTCAATTCTGCGGCATCAAATACTAGAGTGGTGCAGATCCCTGCCTTCTCCCGAACTGAAGCGCACAAGACGCGGTGCTGCTGCTTATGCCGCTACTGCTAAGGCTCCAGCAGCTGCTGCTCCCCCTTACGCTAAAGGAGCAGCTACGGTACGCGTGGTAAGACTCATAATGGCAGCAAACGCATCTCAGAGAGCACAACAGAAACATGTGAGACGGGAAAGAGTGGATCATGAGGAGACACGCCGGGTTCAAAAGCACAAGGAGTAAAAAGAAACCGAATTTCAGGGGACATCACCAGACGATATTTAACACACGAAACAGAAACAAACAGAGAAAGCACCCACAAGAGGGCACTGGATGCCACATGGCTTTTTAAAGGGCCTTGCCATCCGATAAGACAGCTATGAAAGCAAGCACCGGCATGTCTCACTGCCTGCGCCCTTGTCTCTTCCTTCCTCTGACCAACTGAGACTCTGAAGAGTCCGAAGGAGATAACTCCTGTCTCTCGCCTCTTCTGCAAACTTTTCTGTACCGTTCTTAAGCATATATTCCAACATTGTCAGACCCTGAAGACGCACAGCACCACCCTTAGGCACAAATTCTAACGCATGACGAGGCTGCTGTCTGTGTTACCCCGCCGCGAACAAATAGAGATCCTAGTGATCTAAGTGCTCTTTCGGTATCTGTTGGTGGCTGGTTCAGGTGTATGGACACCCAAAGGGCGGGCAGCAGGGCCTGACGCGCCCATCTATCTCGCCAATCACAAATATCTCTCACTTTAAATATCCTGCGCCACCGCTTTGGAGGCTCTCCTATGGCATCCCACATCGTCTTGGATATGGAAACACAGTCGGAGCTACACAAACAAGGAACAAAAAGCTTGCAGGAAAATGCGGAGATGGGGTGGCAAACACGGTTTACGGGGGGTCCACAAGGGGACTGAGAGGGTTGTAGGGAGGGAGAGCAGGAGACCACAGATTGCAAGCCTTGCAAAGAAAGGTGGCGCAGAGAAAGCATTCATAAGTGGCAGCGCTGAACGAGTAAGACTCAGCATCTTACTAGTTGTAGGAAGCTCTAGCAATCTCTGACAAGATAGAAGTCGCGCAACCCCAGTTCTTGTCGCTCAATGCCTCCCGCAGATTCTTCTCCAGTGGAGTTTCCTTGGTTATGCTGAGACAGTCCCATAGCAGTCACATACACGGACTTGAGATTTGAAGGGGTTGTAAGTGAGTCTTCTGAGATTCTGATTGTGTATATACGGGTGGAGTGCGGCAATGCATGTATTGGTGAGTCTGTACACTCCGACAACAGTACAACAGCCACAGAAAAGTGTCTGCGATGAGACCCTTAAAAAGCGGATCTTTTATATTTTATGAGACGCATGCACCACCTTATAGCCGTTAGCTGTCCTTTGCCTCTATATGCCAGATCGTAAGATGTTGTCTTTCCAAAAAGCTCACGTGCGCTCTGCCGCCTCTTTGACTTTCTCCGAGGCGGAGGACACCAAGGAGGCCAAACGAGACCCCAGTTTGTCCATCGAGCTTGATGTAAAGAACGACATTGTCTCCGGCAAAAATTCGGAGTATACCGCGATGCAGCAGCAGGTCTGTCCACCTCTTGATTGCTGCAATAGACGCTTCTCCGTTGTCTTCCTGGCTCCTTCGAGGGCTTCCTCTCGAACACTTCACCCTCTACGCTTTCTTCAAATCCATGTGGCCTGTGAGATAATGTGTATGGGCTAGATGGCTCCCAAAAGACCTCGAGGCTTTTTCGATACAAGGGGGTGTCGTGCGCGTGTCGGGTGTGGTGGCGCTCTGACGGGAAAGGGCATCTGTTGAAAGCCCCTCTATAGCTGCGCTGCAGCGCTGGCCCCGTTCAATTGTGCTTTCGATGGTGTCGTTCCCGGTTTGGCCGTTATTGCAAAGTCCTCTGTTGAGACTGCTGCTGCCACCAACTGCTGCTGCCACAGCTGCTGTCAACACGGCGAGCAGGTGCTCCGAGTTTTGCGCCTTACAAGAAAGGCAGAGACTGCGCCAATGGCCGCACAGACACTCGTCTGCGTTGCGTTGAGCCGGGGCAGTGACAGTGGCTCCAACAGTTCTGCTAGTAGTCGCCTCAAGGTATACCGGCTAACTGTCCTTTAAACGTAGCAGAAGGTACGCAACACCGGTGGCAAGTGAGGATCACATGTAAATGGTAAAACAGCAAAGAAAAACAACGCAAGCAACTACAACAGCAGCAGCATGAGCGCGAGACTGACAGTAGCAGAAGACGCTCCAACCGCTGCAGAGGCAGCCGAATCGCCGCTGTTACTCCCCTGCCCTTCCTTGCTATAGAACTAACAGGAAATACGTTCACTTTAGCTTATTAAGAGTGCAGAGGGACCAACACGAATTTTTCCGGCACTGTTACAGTGGACTTTTGCTTCACCATTGCCGGCCGTGCGTTCCGGTGTATGGACCCTCTGCAAACTGCCGTCCCACTCCGTCTCAATTTCCGCACTCAAAGGAACCCGTGCATTCACATCTTTTCGTTGAGCCCTTCGCGCATCTTCCGAAGGCTTTCCTTGCGCCACCATTGGGCACGTACTTCAGATCGTAGCCGTAATCCTAAGTAGGTCGCCCCGCACGAAGGCTACAAATACAGCCTACCGGCCTGAGTATCCTACCAGGGGGTTCTAGGCGCCATCCCTGGCAAGATAGGTGGTGGAGGGGTCCACCTGCCCCTAAAGAGGGCCCCATAGGAATACGGACTATACGCTCACCGATTTCCCCTGATCTCAGCGCTTTGACTGCTGCAGCCAGCTACCGTGGTTCGAGGTGCTCCACGATCGAATGAACTGCAAGCAGCTTCCATCATGACCACAAAGGGCCAAGCAGAAGAGGCCCCTGCAGCAGGACTCCCTACTAAGGAACCCGTTTGTTTGAGCCGTGCCGGGATGTCGTTGTTACGCGATGCAGAGCATCTTGCTGCATCCATGCAGTGCGAGAACTCTGGTCAAAAGGCGCAGCTGCTTCGTGGCTTATCATGGAAGGAGGAGGCTGGCGTTCTGCCTGCCCTGCGACGTTTGATGCTGTCCCCAGAGAAAGAAAGGCAGCTCATCAACCGCGCAGTCGAGGCTCTACTGCCGCCCCTTCAGGGGCCTGTCCATAAACAGGATCCCCAGCTTCTGGCAGGAAAACTTTGGTTGCAAGCGAAGCTTTTCGCCTTACACGAAAAGGCACCCATAGAGCTCTGAGGTGCATGTACACCTCAGCAGTGTCGAGCCGGGTCTCATTGGTAGCTGCACTGGTGTTCTCTCGATAAATAGGCCTAGCAGTATTAAGAGAGGAAAGGTTCTGGACCAGGTTCTCTCTGCTATTTTATGTGGTTGTTTTGGCGTCATATATGCACGTTGGGGCAGCTGCGGATTTGTAGAGCCGGGAAGGGATACTCATGACCCTTCAGTGGGGGATTTTATCCACTGCATCAGAAGCGAAGAAGGCCTTAATCCTCCTGTATGCTTGTTGAAAGCTTTTGTTGAGGAGGGGTGCTAGGCATCAGCAAATATTGGGATGTAGTCAGTCCCTCGTCGTTTTTTGCCACGGCCGCTATTCGGAAACGAAACTTGGCACTTACGCATCCTTTCATAAGTGTCGTGCATGCACACACGCTTGCATGGATGAATGTGTATAGTAATGTGCATGCATACGCACATCTACTTGCGGAGACCCAACTGTCTAGGCACTTGCTAGCCATGTGTACAGAGCCATGCCGACCTTTACCACACGTGCCCTCGAAAACATAGGCTCAATGGAATGAACCGGTGAGTGTGCGAATCCGTGTATGTGGGCGTAACTGCTGCATGTGCTTGGCTGGATGTGCGGAGGAAGGCAACCATATCTGAACCCGTATCAATATACCTAGTGGATTTTGCGAATTGTATTGAAGCTTTAGCGAACTTTGTTTGTTAAACATGGGGTTTGCGTGAATTTTTAAGTTGCATAGTTACACCGGATACCGCTGAGGGCAGATGAAGCCGCTTCTGCAACCTGTCGCACCCACTAATAGAACAGAGTAACCGTGAGGCTGTAGACCACACTTCCCCAGGCAGTAGCGTAAACCATGCAGAGGCGAAAATATCCCAACTTTGAGGAAGTTGAAAACACAGGAATAATTGAGCCTTTAGAGTTGTTAGTAACTCCGGGAGAAGGAGGGTTGACCACGATCTTACGAAGGAGGCTGAATGGCGATGACTCTGCTTGGAGAGCACGCTCCCAGTGCAGCCTGCTCTTAGGCCGGATCAGGTCGACTCTTTGTGTATCAACCGGATTCCTTTGCAGTCAGCCGAGGTGCCCGTTGGCAGTTGCCACCAAATCCCTTAGTCTCAATTCAGCTTTACGACCTGACGACACGTGTAGTACACTAAGTTCCACTTTCTAAGACTCTAGTTTTATTCACAAAGAAATTGTCAGGAACTGATTAATTAGCTTGTTTTGTTCATGTCTTTAATCTGTTGCAGAGTTATTGTACCTTGATTCAAGAAGGATCCATGTCTGCATGTAAACCAGGTGCTATATGCAAATACCTGCGAACGCTCGGCGGGCCTAGAGAAGTACAGCCACGCGGAAAAGTGTCTATCCTTCTCCACTCATGTCACACTCTCGAAGTGGCGCCGGCAACGGAGGGTGACATTTATTCTGAGGAACACCCAATGACTTCCTATCTAGTTTGTATCGAGTCTGGAGTTAGATGCCTTCCTCTACTGAGGCCCTAGATGGAGCGTCTCCGCACGGCTGATAATCCGTCTCATTTGTGGTGCGAGGCTAGATTCAGGCTAGAAGAATAGATCGCATGTGCGAAAACCTAGAGGGCAGCGATGTTGCAATCCCCGAAAGGCGAGCCGCGCGCTCGGCCGTTACCCAGTGACAGGACCCAGTATGCTGAGGGCAAGGAGGGGGCGCATCTCTTGGGGAAACGAAAAAAAACAATATTCCTCAACTCTTACTTCGCATTTGATTGCGGGTTTCCTTATGGAGAGCGTTAAAAAGGACTGTCGCGCCATGCGCCCGTCGGTCCATTTCACTACGGAGTGTATTGCTCGAGTAGTGAACAATGAGCAGTTCACGACAATGTAGTCGGTATTGTTCTATAACAAGTTTCCCCCCCTTCTCCCGGCATTTTCTGAATGCAGTTCACCTGCCCATTTGGCTATCATCGATCCTGGCGACACTCAGGGGTGACTGAATGAAACGCCCTTATATTGCATTCATGCCATACCATATTGCTAAAAATATTACCTAATAGCGATGAAATATGGAGAATCGTCAAAACGGGATTTTGTGCCTTCCCGATGGGTAATCCCCCTACCAGCACAGTGTCCGGTGCACGGCGGTATGATCGATAGGCTCGCTCGCTCCCCAGCTCGCCCGCTTGTTGCACACAGGCGGACTCTGCCTGTCAATATACAACAAATAATGGCATTTTTGGCGTAAAGGCAAAGCATATCGCATGGAGTAGCTTGTCACTCTTCTCTGCATGCATCATCTTCATGGGGTGGGTGCAGCGTGGCCTGCCAGGGGGAGGTCGCACGGCGCCGCTGCGTCTCCCTGCTCGAGAACAAGAGGATGCCTCTGCTCTTTGACTTCCTATTAAACATATCTCTGCCCTCTACAAAGTGTATTGTAATGAAACCTGGGAATTCCCCTACTCACGTTTCTAGTGCCTTCTTAACGAATGTCTATTCCAACTTCGTGTAGCTGAATTTACGGCAGGTCCACAATATGGGAGACCAATGCGACTGCTGCTTCCTGCACTCTCTGAGCCGGGAGTACCACCAATCTCTCTTAGCCAAAAAAATACAACTTAAGCTGATGATTCCAATTGAATCAATCAAGAACTGGGGACCTGGGGCCCCCACAGGAAAATCATCGGAGGGACTGAGCGGTTGCGTTTGGAGGAATTTGGCATCCGAGGGAAGCAAACCATGAACAATCACTAGCTGAACTAAGACCCATTGACTTCCTGTGCCAGGAACCTCAAGCTTATTGATGCCTTAATAAGTTTCAATGACTTTCCATAAGATGAAAAGCCTCTTTGCAAATCAGGAGACAGATCTGAGTGTCCCACTAGAAGGGGCTGCCTAAGGAGACCCACAGTGCACCGGCTCTAAGCCGCAGTTCCCGCCCCGCTGCTGCGCCGGAACTCCGTCCTTCCCCACTTCTTCTTCAAGTGTTTATATATGAAAGTAAATGAGAGAGAGATCCTAAAAGGGCTCAAGCTGCATTTGTCGTTCCCCTGATCCAATTAGGGTGCGGGCAGCCTGCCGCTCCCTCTCCTGTTGCTCCCACTTTGGCCATTAGCCCTCGCTCTTTCTGTGCCTCTTTTCTTCGACACCAAAGGGAGCTACCAAGAGAATCGTTTTACTTGGAGGATATAAAAGGGGACAAAGGAGGGCCCTATCTGTATAGAAAAGAAGATTACTTTCTCTGTGTGCCTAGCAGTTTTTGCCGCCTCGAATAGGGGCGTCCTAGCACACTTTCTGCGTCCCCTGAAGTCTAAAGGAGACGCCGCGTACGCTCCCTTTGGGCCCTTGAACAACACGGAGAGAATCCCCCCAAACTGCCCCTCGCTCTCATTCTTCTACCGCTGTCAGAGGGACCTCTTGTTTGACCCTGGGTGTGATTCAACCCGCCTTCTTCTTCCTAAGCTTGAAAAAACCTCTCTATGTCGCTGCATTGCAATGCCACGAAGCCCTCAGAAAGCTGCTAAACAGCCAGGGCCCTTTCCCTGTGTCCCCCCCGTTTCTCGTTCTTCCTCATTTCTGCTTCCCTCTGGCACCCCGCTGGTTCCAATCCGTGTTGCCTATCGCGGCAGCGCTTAGTATCTTATCTTACCGAGGCTTCGAAGTCCTTTTGCGAGGCTTCCTTTTCTTTCTGGTGCCTCCACACGGCAGGTTCTTTCTCCCAGCCAGGGGCTGCAGCGCTCCTATATATGTGCCCCCCGCTTATCAGGATTCGTCCTCTGGTATTGCTTGCTGAGACGCCAAAGATCCCCTTTTCGTCCCTTGACGGCCTCAGCTGTGTTGCTCCTGAAGGCTGATTCAACTTGGACGGCATTGTCAAAGGTAGCTATCAATATTTGCTGTTTGCTACACGTTGCTGACTGGGCCCCCTCCTCCATATCCGCGTTGTCGCCTTATTCAACAACAACAGCCTGCCTGCCTGCATGGTCTTCATGCTTGTCTATATGTGTTAATATTGTAGTATCTTTCCACTCTTCACCCCCTGTTCCTCCCCTTTTACAGCCGTTCTCTCCCTGCAACCCTCCTCCTTCGCCACTTCTGCCAGTGGGGCCTCAGACTGCCCATAAAGTGTTCTGTCTGATGAAACATTGTGCGTGAGGTGGACAGAATTCTGCCCTTTTTCTTTGGCACTGAAGAGAGCTTCCCCGGCACTGTGTTCTCTCTCGCAACAAACCAAATCCACGCCTCAGCAGCTCAGTGCGAAAACGGGGAGGCCTTGCCTACCACCACGCATCAGGTCCTTTTCGTGTTTTCCATTTTGTATGACTACAACCGTGCATAATAACCTTACTGCACACGGATACGGCAGCTGTTACTTGCGGAGATGAGTCACGAGGGAGGAAACAATCCTTCTACTGTCTCCTCACTCCTCGGCCTCACTCCGCCGGGCCTAGACTTCTGCCTTAGCCTCAAAGCGGGAGGGGCAGGAGCCTCTAATGGGAATGAGCGTCGTAGTCTCCCCATTCTCGGTGCTCCCCTAGTAGGAGGGAAGGTAACGGAACTCAACAAGCAGCTGGCAGCTGGGAATGTTCATGAGAAGGCGCCGCTTTCCCGCGTACGTACACCCGGCGTTTTCCCATCATCACCATTCATTCCACCTCCGCCTCCTATCGAGTTGAGGAAAACAGACTCCAATCCTCGGTCACGTAGCTCTGAGGCTCCAGGATTGGCTGCGCCAGCGCCTCCCGTGCAGATCAAGCTCTTTGTAGGGGGACTGCCTCCAAGTGTAGACGAAATAGCTCTGCGAATAGTGAGCGGCGAGGGGTTTGCAGGGGGCTTCTGACTTGGCGCCTTCGAGTTTGCTTCTTCTTCACGCAGTGCTGAACTTTTCATCGGCTCACAAAGAGCCTGAGAGGGAGAGAACTCGCACACTCCAGCGCCACAGTAGAGTAGAGTCCATCTTTCCCTACACAGCGTCTGTATGCTCCTCGTCATCTGCCAGGCTTTTTCCTGTACGCTTGCCCTCGGTTTGCTTATTCCTTTCTTTCCCCCGCCGTGCTGCTCTGCCTTCCTTTTAGCTGTTCAGCTTGTTTGGATCTGTCACGGAAGTGGTCGTCTTGAGGGACAAAGTCTCCAATAGGCACAGGAACTGCGCCTTCGTCCGCATGCGATCCTTAACAGATGCTGACAGAGCCATTAGAGAACTCGGCAGAACCCAGAACCTGGGGCCTGTAAGTCTCTACTTTCTGTATTTCTATCTTCCTATTTTCTCTCTCCCTCTCTCTCGATTCTCTGCCGCCTGATACATCTTTTCCCTTATTTTCTCGCTTTCGTGCTTTTCCCCTTCCTTTTTGTTTTGCCTGGTCCATATCGGACTGTTCCTACTGTGTCTGTGCCTCTCTCCAGTCACCCTGCCGCTCAGCGCTTGTCTCTCCATGGCTCCAGAAGAGGGTCGATTTCTGATGTTATCCTCTTGAATTGCGCAGCCTCTCGATTCGCTGTCCGTCCGCTACGCCGCGGGAGAGGCTGAGCGACTCGGGTTCCCTTCCTGCGGCTATGGCGGGGGCGCTATGCCTGGCGTTGATGAAGCAAAACTCTTCGTGGGGTCTCTCCCCAAAGATGTCAAAGAACACGAGGTACTCTATATACATATATATAGTGCAGCGGCTGGAGTCTTCTGCTTTTGCTCAGAGTCCATTACGTTCGATGCAGCCCCATTAGTGTCTGTTTTGTTTGTGTCGCTTCGTTTCGCCCCCTGTTCTTCGTCTTCAAATCTGCCCTTTTCTTTAGCAGGCGTAAAGTCTGCGGTGTATCGAAATAGAGCCTGAGAAAGTTCTGCAAACGCGTCGAAGAGCTGTCTCGTGTCCTTGTAGGATGCTTATCCTCGGGCGGTGCAGCGCATTCCTCTTGCAGTTCGTGCGTTCACTTCGCGTGGCTATTTATTATCAAGACGAGCTTTTTTTGGGGGTGGCACTTGTGCTTAGGTACGGGCTCTCTTCGAGCAGTATGGCTCCGTGCAGGAAGTCTTCCTGCTACGCCATAACAATGGGGACAGCGGTAGTAGACCGAAAAAGGGTCCAAGCGGCTCGGCATTTGTGCGATTTGCATACAAAGAGCAGGCGCTACACGCGATTTCAAGCCTAGCAGGGAGATATGTCATGCCGAGTCAGTTTGAAAGCCATGAGCCCATACCGGTCCACATAAGAAAAGAGCAACTCCAGAAGCTTTTTGCCGCTCCTCTTCCTCCTCCCAATCGGTGTTCCTTACTTACAGCCATTTTCTGCGTGTTTTTTGATACCTTTCTCTCTCACCTGTTGCTTCTTATCACCCATTCCTGACTGCAGTTAGTTACATCCGGGGATTGCCACTGTGTCTCCGGGTCGTTTCAGATGTTGCTCGTGGACTGGAAGTTCGCTTCGCGGCTGCAAGACGGCGCCAACCAGCATCCAACACTGTTGCTACCGGATCGGGGTTGCATGCACTGCCTGAAGCTCCCAGTGAGAATCTAGACAGGGAAACCCTCTCAGCTTCAGCGAGACAGGGGGTCCCCGAAAGCACTACAGGAGACGCGTGGCTTGAAGCAGAGCCATGGGAGGAGCTCTTATCTCTGGCAGGAGAAGCGCTGGGCTTCCCGCAACAGACGAATTCTGGGAAGACAGAACACATGCCTCTCGAAGGATCGATTTCACCTGTAAGCTGTCGCGTCTCTCTTGACCTGACCATTCTAAGTGAAAGAGCCATTCTCGACAGACCCGCTGACTTCAGCAATTGGATTGCTCCACATAAGGTACTCAGCTGCGCGTATGAATATTCGGATCTTGCGGAAATTCCGTGAGTGCGCCCTTTTTCTTTGAACCTCGGATGCAAGCCTAGGGAAGAGGATTTGGCTGTGTGTGTGCAGAATCGAGGTCTGGAGTCAACTCTTCTTCCCTCCCTGCTGCTTGCTAACCGTCCCGGTCTTGATGTGGAGACTGGGAATGGTGTGGGCTCCCCCGCAGTCCCCTCTGAGTCTTATGAGGGCACAGAGTCTCGTCTTTGTCACGAGGAAAAGTCGCATGGGCCTCCTGGTGCGAATCTGTTTATCTTGCACATTCCAAATGAATGGACAGGGGATGATTTGCTGCGACACTTTTCTCCCTTCGGCGCCCTTAGAAGTGCCAAGATTGCAGTGGACAGACACACGAGAAGAAACAGAGGTTTCGCATTTGTCGACTACCAGGATGTCAACTCAGCCATTGCAGCCGTCAGCATCATGGATGGATATCAGGTATATATATACACGCCGCCGTATCTTCTGAAGAAGTGGTTTCATTCAGGCTAAGGTATCCACTTCCTAGCAATTCTCTCTTTACATGTGCATGATGTGTTCCTCTCCAATTTGCCGTTTTTTCCTCGGCACCTCTGGCTTCTTCCATCTAGCGAATTTCTGTATCCATCTCGTTGCTCTCTGAGGACTAGTAGAAGCCTGCTATTCAAGGCCGCCGGTCCTTATGTGTTGTTTCGCCTTAGGTGAACGGCAAGCGTCTGAAAGTGCGGATAAAAACAGAAGAGGCATACGAGGAGGCGCTAATGCTAGAAAATGTCATCCTAGATCGACATAACACGCTATTGCCACAAGAGCAACTCCTCGGGGGTTCTACTCGACAGGAAGATCCCCAGACCCTCGCTGCCTCCCTTTTAGATATCGCTGCTAAAAATGGATCCAGTAAGCAGCAGCGCAAAGCTGCTTTAAGCGTTTACATTTAAGGGCACAAGCCTTTCACAAAGAACAGAATCGCGCCCATTATTGAGTCTTCGTCTCTCTAAACCTACCGCAGCTGTTGTTTCTTCTCAAAGTGTCGAGGAGGCCTCTGCTCAGAATGAGTACCGCCTTCCCCCCCCTCCCCTCCACAGGTCCCCACTTACGGATACGCCTAAATCCCACCCTAACGTTTAGTAAACTGTGCGTTGCTGTGCTTGCTGCTCAGTAGCAGCGCTGCTTGAGGAGTCCTTCCAGCAGAGGTTGGAGGACGCACTGATGCGCCAGCAGCAGCAGGACCTGGGAAAGCAGCAGGAGCAGCTGCACGCCTTGCAGCTGCAGAACGCTCAGCTGCAACACACCCTGCAGCAGCATCAACTGCAGCTAGGCTTCCAGCACCAGGTTGGGGAGCAGCAGCGCGGTCCGTTGTTGGGTGGCTGGCACCCTAGTTCTGAGCAGACAACGGCTGCACAGTCTGCAGTGTCTAAGGACATGGACGAGCTGTCAGGTCTCCTCTCTCGTTCATTACAACTGTGCGATTTGATTTCCCCGACGGGACTAGTGGGCCTCCCCGCAGAGAACGATAGGAGCAACGCCGAACAGGTGCCACTTAAGACCTCTTTTCTTCCTGGCATTCACCTTGTGTGACTCGCTTCTGCCTTAATGAATCAATGGAATCAGCAGGAGCAACAGTTTCAGCTCTAGCAGGAGGGTTCTAGGAGCAACAAAATTTCGTGAAAAGCCTTGGGGGGGTTTACGGCCAGCAGGGGTTGCTGTTCTGTCGGAACAGCAATTCTGCAGAATATTGTTTGTTTGACAGCATAAAACGGTCCCTGTGTCAAGAAGGGACACAAAGAGTCACTGGATGAATGCGAGACTCCAAATGGGATATATGCAGTAGGCCTAAGAGCTGCTTGTTCCCGCTCTTTGTGTTGTGCTTGTTCCTACTGCGGTTGCTGATATTGGCTATTGATACCTTCCCTTGTTTATGCTCTTGGTGATCCCGGCTTTTTGCCGGGCATTGCATCACTCTTGTCAGCCCCCATGATGGACCCTCTTTTATATAATGTGACAGTGCACACTCAGTGTTTGCTTGGATGCTGACAGAAGATGCCGCTGCTGCTGCTGCTCGTGCTGCGGCCGCTGCTGCTGCTGCTCGTGCTGCGGCCGCTGCTGCTGCAGCTGCTGATCCAGGCCGAGCGGCTGGTTTACCTCTTGGCGGATAGACCCCGCTTCGTGGGCACTTCTGTTTGTGCCTTTTTGTTTTATGTTGTGGGTTACTGCCTTCTGCGGCAGCAGCGTCGTTTGAGACAGCTTGTTTTCGCTTGTAATGCAAAATTTGCACCTCAGTTGCGCTATCTGAAGCTTCTATCGGTACTCTGGGGCTAGCCGCCCGGCCTTCCGATGAGCTTGGCGAGCAGCAGGAAGGAAGCATGAATCCAGCAGCAAGCGACCAAGCATACCCTATTGGTCTGCTATGGTACTGCAGCTGCTGCTAATGCCCCTACCGGGCCCAAAGAGGAGGGGGCGCGCGATGTGCAGTGATGTGTGTGTCCTGGCGGCTCTGCTCTTGCAGAGACTCAGAAGAGTGGCGGAATTGATTCTCAAAGGCCTCGACCTCGCTCTAAGCCCGTATATCCGAGCAGAGGTTCCTGCATACTATAACTCTACTGTGGTCAGTGTTGTGGCTGCAGCGTCTACGCATAACGTGTTGTTGCGGCTTTGGTGGCAATATGCACCATTTAGAATAATGGCGGCAAGAACAAACTGCCCAACCCAAGGTTTATTGTTTTTAACTTTCAGGAATTTGTCTGTTTGGCAATCTTCGTACTCTGCCCCTCCCCCCTCCTCGGCACTCCTGCGGTTACATTAAGAGTTACAGTGTTAACCCTCCCATTATATAACCTAAGCAAATAGAGCAAAGGCAGCAAAGGATTTGCGGTTTAAGGCTTAGCTTTTCTTGCGAGCTGAATGATGTATCCTCGAATTTTAGACTTACTGTATAGCTTTTGTACAAGACTGTATGCTGTAGTTCGAAAGGTCGGGGGACTGGCGGTTGACAGAGTTGACTGCTGAATTAGGGCATGAGAACTTTAAACAATTAACCCCAAGCCTCACTCCCAAAGTATAAGGTGTAGGGCTTAGTTTGAGGATTAGGCCTGTAGGTAAATGCCTCGCGCACAGTCGAGGCTGAAAAATATCCCTCCTCTCGGTAGAAACAGCTAATGCAAAAGGATACGACGAATCAGAAAGCCCTTCCATGTAGGTTCAGCTTTTGCGGCTTTCACCTTGGCTGCAAACGAATCTATTTACGTTGCCTTACTTTGCAGAAAGGCGTCAACAATTCGATATTTGTATTTATCTTTCGTGGATGTCTTCTGTGGAGGGACCTCTTCTGACGTGCTTGTGTTGTGCAGCCTTCTGCGACAAAGAATCGAGGCCAGCAAACAGCAAAAGCATTCAAAGAAGCTTTTGTTGATGAACCGTGTATGCCTTTGCGAAGCTACAGGTTTGACTAAACGAACATTTCAGTGCCATAATACCCTCATTCATGGCACAATAACTGCTCAAAGTGCAATCCCCCAAAACCCTTGCCCCCCTCACCAACTTGTTTGGATTGGAGTAATGGACAATTTTTTATTCTACCTGCTAGTTAATTACTTACCTTTGGTCTCAACAGTCGAAAAGATTATGAGCGAAGTCTGAGGGCTGCTGACTTCACTGCCTTCCTTCCCTCAGCGTGCCCCTGCGCTTGTAGATGCAATGCCTCCCAAGACCTCTTTAATGTAGCAAAAGACATACACAAACACTCAGTTTAGCGATTACCAGAGGAGCCAGCTGTGAGATGCAGATTAAGAGAAAAAGGCAAGAGATATGGGCATATTCAACAAGTATGTGAGCGCGAGTCTGCTGGACAAAATGATTATCGTAAGTATAAATATGGTTTAGGACGAGGAGGAGCTTAGAAAGGCAAAGGAGGCTGCCTGAGGGCCATAAGACAAACCAGGAGGTCACTCTTGACATGGACACGCTTGTCACGATTAACTGCCAACTGCAGTCTCCTTAGTTGGCGGCTTCGTCGTCTCTGCAAAGAAAAAATTACCCCTCCAAACTAGTGGAGAATCAGGTGGATTCTAGCGTCAGATACAGCCTCATTGGATGTATCAAAAGGAAAATGTTTGTACGACAGTCCTTCCCATTCTCTTTTCTTCTCTCAATTTGTGCCTCTACATTTCTGCTGAGCTTTCAGCCCTTTTCCTCCTACTCAGCTTAGGTATAAATTTTCCGTGATATAGAACAACACCGGGAGGCAACGATGCAAATAGTGGTATGTGTTCTCTTCCTCACCCTGACAAAATCAGCCTGCTTTCTTTCTTGGGCAGTTTTATGCATGAAATCGTTTCTTTTGCCAATCCACTGCACCACCAACAAAGGGCATTCTGTCATCAGTCTGCTGGTTCCCCGGCTAGTCCCATACCTTAGCTTACGATTCACAACCGCAAAAGAATATATTTGAGCCGTACCTGCTGATACTCTTGAGCCACTCCATCCCGCTCTGCGGTGCAGCCAGAAAACGACACAAATTTCAAAGCACTCTTAATGGGCTGTGCGTCTTTCAATCATTTCAGCTCTTTTGTTCTGGCGTTGCCTTTTCCTCTCCTTGTCCAGCAAGCAAAAGTGCATAGCTTTTTACGTCAGGCATACAGGGAATAAATGGAATACGGACAAGATTGACTATTTACACTCCGAATTTTGGATTGCTTTGGTTAACCTCACCAGCTTGCAGGTTTCTACCAATAGCCTCAAGCTTGGCGGCCGCCCGTTGGATATGGCTGTGCTCATATTGGAATCTCTCTGTGGTCCTTCTATTTTGCTGCATTATCAGGCACATGCACTTATATATTTTCATGAGGTCAGGAATTTTTTTTACGAAGCTTTTATTGTGCACGAATGTATGCGTGTGTGATCAGGTAATTGTTTGCAACTTCGAGTGCACGCAAAACTTTACATCATGTCCACTTACTGAAAGAAAGCACAGATGCACATGCATAAACCGTGGAGAGAAAGCTCTATATTAATGCGCGCCTCCAAAAAAGCTCTGGCTTATGTGGTAGAATAGGGAAGTTCGTGCACAGAACCCTGGCAGGGTCCCTAGACTTTGAAATCCCACGAAAACCAACAAGAAATTAATCTCGTGCTACGAAACATCATGGCATGGAGTAAAATCGAAGGGTTGGCTTGGAAGGCCTGTTGGGAGAGTAACACACGAAGGCAGTAGAGGGGCAAGAGCAGAGTGCATAAAATGCAGCTTACGAAAATCTTGTTCTTAACAGCTGTGACCTTCTGATTGAGTGCTCTGGCTTCGCTGCGCTTCAACAGAAGCTCTTTTTTGGTGTTGCTGTTGTGCCATTCTAGCTGCGGAGAAGCATTCACAATAAAATATAGTCCGGGCGTGCTTCCGTATTCCTCTCTTCATGCATCTCGCCTGTAGTCGCTGTCCCTGTGCTCCTCACCAGTTCCTTTTCTTGGAGAAGCCCTTCGAGCTGGTGCTTGGTGTCTGCGAAGTGTTTCGCCAGTTCCTGTGCATGATCTGGCAGTCGCTTATTAAGAGTCAATGCATGTAGCAATTGTCCAATTTCGTCCTCTGGGTCGTGTGCCTCCAGGAAATGGGGAATTTGGGGGGCGTAGCGAGGCAAACTGTGCCCTCCGTGTCTGAAGCGCCACTGCCAAAGACGTGGCCTGTCGGCAAACCGCAGCCCATCTGGTGGTGTACTACTGCCTCTGCTGCTGGTAATGCTATGGGGAGACCCCTCGCTGGAGTGACCTCGAGGCATTGCAGCACGGGGTACTGCGTCACGGGTAATTGCAGGAAAAAATGTCCAATGCCCTGCTAACAGGAAGAAGCCGTCTTGTTCGATCAGATTTCGTACTGTGTGCAGTGGAGGGAGAAGAGGCAGGACTGTCCTACACACTGAAATGAAGCCTCCGTATACACTGCAGTGCCTGGACTTCCATCCACACACGGACAGGCAGACCACTGGCCAAACGCCCTCGCTAACGGATGGCCCTTGGAAGAACAAATATTAGATGAAACACAAAGAAGCGTAATTAGTATAGGGCTTTTAAACTCGAGGTAAATATATAAGGAGTAACGCGAAACCTCTCCGGTAGCGGCAGCAGCAACAGCCACCCAACTGACGAACAACCTTAGCAAAAAGAGATGAAGACTGGGTAGATAAGAAGCCCAAGAGCTGTGTATCTGTGCTTAAATAGGGTCGCTATTCGAAAGCCACGAAAATTATTCAGCACAATCGGATATTGCATTTTGTCTCCTTCGGTGTCTCTTTTGATTTCCTCAGGCCGGGGCGAACACCCCCAGTCGTAGCTAGCCAAATCTCATATCTCCCTATCATTCCGCAATAAAAGGCTTTTTAAGTAGTCGGCTATGTTATGATGTCATTGGGTACCAGGATTATGGTGACAAGAAGGAATCCTTGCAGCTCTATAACCCTGAGGCACAGAAGCCATCACACGACAGCTATCCAGTTAGGCCTGCAAACCTCAAATTTTCACGCCTCCAACAGTATTGCCACACGGTTTTGACACAAGGAGTCCTATATAGGAAGCGACTCGTGCTTGGGTTGTACACTATATCTCTACACAATACGCAGCCACAATCAGCGTTGGATGGTACGGAAGGTCAGGGCCCTTGTGGAGCGATTGTAGAGCCCTAAACTACCTTCAGGACTTTCTACTACACTGATAAGATTGAAGAAACTCGGTGAAAAATTTGATGCTTGGTTTCCTTCTTCGAATACGTTATTTGCAGTAGAGTAGAGTCGGCTCACTTATTGCAAGAGGTTGGAATGTGCAAACGGATGTGAGATATAACGTCCATGTACCGCAACTGTGCTTGCCTCTCCCTCCAGCCAAAAGCCTATTGAAGGTGAGCAAGGAGGGTTAGGTGTTTGGGAAGCGTAGTCAAGTATTCCATAGCAAGCTCTGCACTGGCTTGGAGTTGGGTGCTCCCCATGTGGAGCATAGCATATGTAGAGCGTTACAGATACGCTTGCAGGGTAAGCACTAAACATTTTAAAGGCGAAGTTTTCAAGAATCGTCGACTACACGGCCCTTTCCAGGAGGCAGTCAAAACTCCTACTGGTTAGGTAGACTTCAAATCCATCTATCTACCGTTAAAAATCCCGCATAGGAGACGGTTTCTTGGCAGGCCACGAGCTGCAACACTCTGCTCGAAGACACGGTTCCAAGCTGGAAAGCTAATGAAGCCTGAGGCATGCTTCGCACCTTGATTTGGAACCTGATGAAAAATCCAGTGCGGCCTGAACGAAAACATTATTTAGGTCCATTTTCTGACAATGGGGGCCATACCGGGGCCGAGTGCCTATACAATATTCTTAAGAGTCTCTGACAAGCGTCACCAAGCAAGGAAGCAAAGCTTTTAGGAATTTGACCGGCACCCTCTTCCATGACCGTAGAAGTCAGATTTACATACTACAGTGACACAAAGCCCCCGAAAATCCGCCTCATAATGCTAAATTTGCTGTTTATCTTCTTTTAGGAAGCATATCACACTTCCACTGCTCCCGTGTGTGCGGCTGCTTGCTACACACTGTTCTCCTGTTCCGTTTGTCTTTTTATATAGCAGCGAACTTGACTACTTTTTAGGAGGGGAAGGGGTGGGGACAGCGTGCATGCATGTGTGTCTCTGTATCTTTGCCTCTATCTCTTTTATCCCCCCAGAAGCAGAGCAAGGAGAAGCAAAGCACTAAAGTACGCCAATCAGTCTTATTTGAGCGCAAAATACGAGTGCAAGAAGGCTGAGCCTGCCGGCTTGTTCTCTACTTCAAAAGTCATGCTTCGGAGCAACAAAGCTCTGTTCCCTGAATGTGATGCAATGTTGTTTGGCGCCTATTGACCAAAGGAGCACACCGACATCCTTGGCGTTCTTTCGACCAATTTCAAAGATCAATTAGTGCACAAACGCGAAGAATAAGGCGCAGCAAACGCGTGCCACAGAGGCACACCTACGCATACACATTCATGAATCTGGCGAAGATCTCTAGGGGAATCCAAAACACTATAAGGGGCCATTGGCTGCCCGAAATCACCACAAACAGAGAACTGTTTGAGTCCTCATCAAAAGGCTGGCAGACTTCTTCTCTTCAAAAAGAGGTCCTTGAACTCACTGTATTGTCTATCTGCTCAGTTGCTACAATTGACAGCTGAGGTACGGGGTTTGCGTGGGCCCCCTCATTTCTGGCCGCTAGTGGTAAGAATTTCTGGACTGTGTAGCTTGCTTATCTCGATAATAAGCTCAAATGGTCCTGGATTTGTGTCTGTATCGTGTTCCTTCCCTGCATGCCCGTATTCCAACCCACCCATCCCCTCCTCCCTCCATCTTTTTGTGATTCCCCTTAGAAGTCTAGAGGTTCCTGCTGGCTAAAGGGGTCCAGGTTGAGTTTAGCACACCCGTTGCACGCACAAAGGCAAATGAGGGAAAAGAAAGCGACGAGGAGCGTATAGCTGCCGCAGATGATCCCAAGACCCCCCGCGTACCCCAAATTTGCGAAGAGGGCCATGACCAGATTCCAGCAAAAGAAACGAAAATAGTCCCCCGTCACGAGAGGCAACTCGAAGCTGGAAAAGTGGGCAACTAAAGAAACAGCCCCAAAGAGAAACGGTGTCCATACATCTACAAACACCTCAGGGGTAAAGGAGAAGAGCGCTTGCCTCCATCTCTCCTGATTTACGTCCCCCATGAAGTTTCCCGGTTCAACATAGAGCCGAACTTTGCTTGCTGGTAGAAGGAAGCACCACAGTATTAGCGTGAAGACTCCAGACATAAAGCCCATCCAACTGGTCACCGTAGCCAGCGTAGCAGGGCTCTCGGCATTCCTCGCCATGGCCGAGACCAAAGGGCAGCAAGCCACAATTCATATACCTTAGAGCCCTCGAAACGCGCGGCAATGGGCGGAGATTCACTCTAACCACTAAGAAGCAATGAGGAAAAGAAAAGAACTAGGAGACACCGCCCTTCAAAGGCCTCTAGAACGCGTGGGAGGAGCCGGGGTGCAATGGGCAGAAAATAACGCGAAGCGGCTGAAGGTGGCGCTCTGCTGCTCAGAAACACCCATAGAGAAGCAGGAACTCGCTGATGAAGCACGGGGGGAAGTGCAAGAAAGAGAGACTGCATGGACTGGGGAGACAGAGGCCCTCCCACTCGCACAGGTCGTGCTATGAGATATCATTACGTCTAACCCCGCTGGCTTTGCTGTTGCTGCTACGTTAAGCGAGAGGAGGGAGAGAATGGCAGAACCTCGGGGTCTTAAGAATGCTTTGTGCTGTCCGACAGCGAGTCGCAGCTGTCACAAGTGTTTGGAGACCGGTGACTACACACCAATTTCACGGGTGGTTGACCTCTAGGTTCCAATTAAGAAGAATGAATTAAAAACCTACCCTATGTAATCTTCTAGAAGCAAACAGGGGGAACAGACAGAAACATTAAGAGCGAGAACGGTACAGACCCGGCCCCAAGCGCCTGCTCGCCTGGGTTCAATGCTAGGGACTGAGCAGCCAGTCAAGTTTGGATCATGAATAAAAGATTATCTATAAGGCTTCAGAATATAATAAGGATTCACTATATGTGTGGATTTTAACAGGGCTCCGCAAATATCACGGGCAAATGAGACCGTAAATCCCTACACCAGATTCCGGAAGCCTTACCAGAAATATTTCCAGGGTCAAAATGCCATAGTCAGAGCAGAATTGAGCATGCAAGTCCTTAGAAATATGCTTCACACTTCAAAGCCGAGGACTGCGAACAAATGGCCGGATGTATACTCCCTACGTCATAGGGGTGGTCCTTGGAGCAGAAGGCCCAGTGTAACTCCCCTCCGGAGTTTCCACAATAAGACATCCAGTCCCCAGACTCAGCCAACTAGAAACCAAGCGTGATGTGAGCTAGAGAATAGTGGGGGGTGCATGCTGGTGATTGAGCCCTTTGAGCAGCTAAGGTGTTTGCGCCCAGCAGCACACAGGAAGCGTTTGCTGCAGATATGGCTTAGCCACACATCAGGATCTTCACCTACAAGGCAGAGAGCTCAAGGACAGTCATGCCCACAAATAATGCTTTACCGAGTGAGTTAATACATCAGGAATGTAACTGACACAGTGTAACTTGGACCGCTAGACTAGCCATAGAAGTATTTACAGTGCAGCTCAGACATTCATGGTTACAAGTCGAGATTACCATGTCGCGCTTCTACGTGCCGACCTTGTTCCATTTTCCACCAGCGCGCATTTTGGGGCGCTGTTTAATGGCGATTATGAGAGACGCCCTGAAGTTGGACTCAAGTTGCCTTTGGCACGCCTATGCATCACAGGCGTGCCTCCAGATGTCTTATAAAATGCAGAAAAATAGAATATATACGGACCAATTCAAGAGCTAGATGATGAGAGAAGCAAATATTGCTTAAGGCGTGAACCGGAATTGTTATGAATCAGCATTCTCGTTGTCTACGCGTACTAATCTCAACGCATTACTCCGCTGCGGCGTGTAGCAGGCTCGCTGATCCTCTTTTTCCACATATTTTCCGAGCCGGGGGCTCCGTTTCCGTAGGTCCCGAAAAATGCACACATTTGTATGTCTCGCAATGCTCAAAAGGAATCTACGGAACTAAGAAATCAGATGAGATCGTTTATCGAGTAACTTGCTCACATGCTGCCACTTTGTTTGTTGGTGGCTGTGAGTCAGTCTCGGCGATTCGCCCCCCTGCACAATTGAGTACCCCCCAGATAGATGAAAGGGACGTATCAGGCTGACAGTGACATCTGTCCGGCTGTCGGCAAAACAAACTGCAAAGAAACTTTGTTTGCCCTCCTCCGAGGAGCCTTCATTGCGACGCCGATGAACGACGTGCAATTCTACCCATAAAACAGAAGCAAGCAGACGCGACAATATTCGCTTGCCTGCCTGTCTTTTGTTTGCTAATTGTTGGTATTCGGATTCTCGCGTCTGGGTGGACCAGCTTCCAGCCCAAACAGAATGCCAGCAATCAGTAACTGCACTGACTGGCCTCCTCTCTGCGCAGTGCAGATGAGGAAGCTGGCAGCAGAGACAGAGAGACACCGAAAGAACGGAAATGACGAAATAAAAGGCCATGAAAGAAAGCAGAGGTAGGCAACACTCGGGCAGGCTGATGAGTTCAAATGCCTCTTCATGATGCTTTGGGCTTAACAACGGCAAGGAAGTCCAGGGGATCGAACTTGTAGCCGTCTCCCTTGAAGAATTTGTTCTGAAACTCAACCCACTGCAGCCTAAGGGCGTGGAGAGAGACCTCTAGCAGATCCATACAGAGAATGACCCCAAAGGTGATGAAAGCGAAGAGGGCAAAGACGAAGAACAACACAACAGCAACAAGCGCGGTGCTATCCGACATTGTCAGTGCCCGAACAACTGTTTGGGAGTAGAACACAAGAGAGAGCTGTTGGTGAGCCAGCGACAAAGCCCACAGACGAAGATAGGAAGCCGTGTTGGAGATGGTGCCTAGCACAAACTCGATCGTTTCAATCATCTGGAAGATATAGAGGTCTCCCGCTCCTGCATCTTCGTGTTCGTCACCCTGGCCTCCGCCTGCTCCGGAAGACTGGTGGTGCGCCAGTCCAGAGTTGTGATCATTGTTGCTTCCAGCTTCGGGGTCGTGATCTCCTAGAGCCATGTCGATCTTCTTGCTGCTGGCCTTCTTCTGCTTGCTTTTGAGCAGCAGTATCGTCGGCTTCACTAAGAACATGACTGGAACCGTCAGGACGATAAGCACCAAGAGGACCCTCTCCACGGTCTGTTGGTTCGGGTAGAGCTCCTCGTCTGGCGTTACTTCACCCATCATACACATGTTGATGATGGCACTGATGAGGTTGGGCTTGTTGTGGGTAAGAGGCGTCACCCATTTGTAGAGCACCATGAAGTTCATATATCCGATGAGGGTCATGAGGAAAATAAACTGGGGAATAAACTCGAAGAAGAAGTCCAATTTGTCCTTGAAGTGAATCGCATTCAAACCCTTCAACAA
This sequence comes from Cyclospora cayetanensis, assembly GCF_002999335.1. Classification (NCBI taxonomy): domain Eukaryota; phylum Apicomplexa; class Conoidasida; order Eucoccidiorida; family Eimeriidae; genus Cyclospora; species Cyclospora cayetanensis. Next base: position 118,673 of record NW_020312762.1, on the reverse strand, counting down.
CACGCCGACCCCCATGTGCACCACCGCAATAAGAACCGACAATTTCATTTTGATCGAGTTCATCATGAGCAGCTCGTTGGTGGCTCCCTTCCACGCAGGATCTACTCCAAACGGGTACGTCTTCTCGCCCTGAGCTCCCAAGCATAAAGGGAACGCGCAAACACTGACCCCTCAACCCTAGAGACAGCAGCCATATTTTTGGTGCCACACTAATACCACCCTTCTACCCTGTGCGTCCCCACCCCTCCCCTTCGCACTAAGCAGCACAACACACCCCCATACACACACACTCACAAATATACATCCACCACACGCCAAGTGGAAAGACGAGAAAGACTATATATGGCCACGCAGCAGACACAGAAGAAAACACAATCCTCGACGGGAGCAGAAAAAGGCACAAATAGCGGAGGCAGGCACGGCGAACAGAAGGCTGAAAGGCAAAAGAGGCCGTAAAGACTGCACTAAGACCAGCACCGTTCGCGGCTTACAATTCGTCGTAGTCTGATACCGCCGTTGATCTCCTCGTGTCCATCTTCCGTCCAAGTAGTCCCGAATATATCGACACCCAAGGCGAACAAGTCATTATAGAGGAAGCCAGCATAAAAGGCGAAGAAACCCATCAGAGCAAGGAGATATCGATACGGTACAAACGACGCAAACATGCCTCCGTTTTTCTTGAGGTAGTCACTGAAGAAAAGAAGATACAGGCCGAGGAGGAAGACAATACCACCGTGCCCAATATCGCCGTACATCACGCCAAACAAGAAGGGAAAAGTCACGGAAGCAAGGAAGGCTGGATTCGCCTCTTGATAGCGGGGGACGCCGTAAGTATCCACCTGAACAAGACAGCCCGCCAGAAACGACATATGGAGACATGTGACACTACACGCGAACATACAAATTTAAAAACACAATCCAGAATAGGGAGAGGCTGGCAACTGAAGTGGACAGACAGTGCAGTCGGACGGACACGAAAAGATGACCCCAATTCAGGAGACTCTTTCGACGCCTCCATTCAGCGACAAAAGTCGGGGATTTCGATGGAAAACAGATAATAATAATACGATAACAAATTGGAGTTTGCTCTCTCTTACAAGCATTTGGCTCGGGTCCGTGAACTCCGTTGACTTGAAGAAGGTTGGCGGCATTGCGTTAGAGAACTGCTTCTCTGTGAGAAGGAACGCCGACCCCTAAGAAACACCAAAAGGGGACAGCCAAAAACGCATGCAGATGAGGCCTCATATGGGCGCTGTTAGTTCACGATCTTGCCTCACGCTTTGCTGTGGGGCCCGACATGTGTGCTAAAGGGGAGGATCTGCATTATTCCATCGCGAAACAGCATCCCATGACCAGCAATGGCCACGAAAAAAGGCGCATGAGAAGAGGCAATTAGAGAGGCAAGAGTCTCAAAACATGAACAAGCAGCAGAAAAGAAAACACGTGCTTTCTCCGAATGAAGTACCTGTTCGTCGCCCTCCGTCTTCATTGACTTGAGGACCATCCTCACGCTTTCCTCCTTCGCCTTGGGAATCCAACATGAACACCGCAGTGTCATATCTCTGCCTAGAGCACATCCAGAAACACAGTTGCTCCGTCAATAAATCGTAGAAAGCACTCAGTTCCCGATTTTCACGACCGAATAGGCCCCTTCACACACTGCATGCATCACAGCGTAACCTCGAGTACTGCCTACCCTCAAAGCAGTTGAGCGCCGCATAAATGGCCTTTTCCTTCTGACAGAACATCCTCCATTCCTCAATGAGTGAGGAGCTGCCCTCCCTTGGAATGTCTAAAAGCGTGGAGATCTCCCCCAGGAAATAGTTTTCGTATGCGGCAAGGGCCTTCTCCTTATCCCGTATGACATCCGTCAATGCTGAGCAGAGACAGCAGAGCGGAGGAAAAAGACACGCGCGACATCAGAGCAACGGCTCGGCAGATTGCGACAGGGAGAGTATTGTATGTGCCAGTTTCTCGAAAGAAAAGCGCGCAGAAAGACACATCAGATGGCTTATTTTTAAGATACAAGAGGCACTGGATGTTGAGGGCAGCAGAGAGCACGCGCCAAGCACGGCGAACAGACACCGACCACACGACTAGGAAGCATATTCAGGCAAGAAAAGAGCTGCTGGGAGTTATAAGATACATCTACGGGCGTTAGACAGAGAGCGCGATACGAGAACACGAACACCACGTGGGGGAGGGGGGTAGTAGGGGAGGAAAGGGGGGTAGAAGGGTACTTCTACAGCAACGCGATGAAGCCACATGAACCTGAGCAGTGCTTTAGAAGCCCCCTAGACATGCCAATCCTCCTTAAAGGACCCCTGCCTTCTCACCGTCCAGTCTTTCCTTCGCTTGACGGAGAGTGGAAGGCCACTGATAACAATGGCCGTTGAACGCCAAGCAGACTCTCTTGATCTTTTCATGCAAAAGGGACTGCGTGCTTCCCTGGTGATACACCACAAAGACGTTTTTCTGGAGATCTGCTCCTGTCTTGGGATCCGTGAACTTCTGATCTGTCGGTTGGAAGAAGGAAAAGGCGTTGCCTCTAGTAGACCTGAAGAGCGTGCGCTGGAAGCGTGGAATGTCTTGAAGTGCAATCATCCCCGCGACAGCAGACACAGCCGCGTTCTCTCCCGTCTTGCTAGAAGCGGAAAGACTCATGAACTCATCTCCTGACTGCGGAAACAACAAGTTGCGGCCGTCTTCAATGTCTTCCGTATCTTCCTGGAAATCCCCACGGGGGCCCCCAGCAGGGGGGCCCCCCGAAAAACCCCTTCCAGGACCCTGTCCGTACAGTGTGTTTCCACCGGCCCCACCGACCCTGAGCTGTTGCACCGCCACCTGCAAGACGCACTGTTCTTCCAACGCTGCATTCTTCTCGTTCTGCAAATTTGTATTGTTGCCCTTGAATAGCACGAATTGCGCATACAGACGACTCAGCGCCTCCTCCACGCGATCCAGGATATACCCTTTTCCGTTCTCGAGGAAACTCTGGCCGCCTTTCGGCGCCTTCACCACTAGCGGAGCGGTATCCCCTCCTCTCGTCGCTGCCGTGGCTAGCTCCAAACACCTTATTTCCTCGTGAAGGAAGCGAATGATCCTCTCCATCTCCTCGATTCGCTGAATGTAGTTGTTATACGGCCTGACGAGAGCATTCGCCTGCATATCTACAAATTGAACAGCTGACAGGCGCCCTATCCTCTCCAACATTTCATGAGCGACAGGAAGCGAGGAGGGAAGTACCATCGTACCCCGCACCATCGGCTCGCTCCGCAAGGTCGACATCTTCTCTCGTCTGTTGACTGCCTCTGCCTTCGTTGCTTTCCCGTCTGTATCTTTCTTGTTCTCTGGCTTGCATAGGGATCAATCTGGGGTCACAATGACGATGGCATCATGCCGAGAGGCGAAATTCAACACGCAGGAAGACAACAGGGCACCTAACTCGCCCTCCCTGCTTGATCCCCCTGTTGCCTCACCACCCCCTATCGACTCTCGCGCCAGGCGTTCCACTCGCGCTTTCCCCCTCCTACCGCTCTCTCTCCCTTCCCTCCGCTTCTTAACATGCGCCAGCAACGGCGTTACACGCGAGGATCCGAGGCGTCAGCCCACAAAATACACTTGCCAGAGGTATATGCGAGTCTAAGCAAGCGCAGGCAACGCGGCACCCCCTCCAATACAGACGGTTCAGAGGACGCCTCAAAAAGAAGGGGGCACAATTCCACGGGTATGAAGTCTCCAAGTCAATAAAAATGCTCCTTCAGTGCCAGCCGCTGTGATGCGAGTGCTATCAGGAGGACTTTTGCATCAACCCAACACCGCCCCTGCTGCCTCCCTTCACCCCTCCTTTAATACGACTGAGAAGAAACAAGACAACAGAGTGAATTAGATTGAAACCCCTTGCAACAAGTCGATAGAGGAAGTCTGAGCGACTCCAAAACAGCTGCAGCGTAGCAACAGCAGCAGCTAAGCCTAAAAACGCTCGACCCCGCACGGGAAATGCAGAGAAAGATGGAAATGGGGCCCAAATGAGTTTAGAATGATTATACTAAACGAAAAAGGCCTTAGAAAATCCCTCAAACGGCGAATGGCCCTCTCTGCAGAGCTTGCTTCAGCACATAGTAGAGGGGAGAGAATGACTGCTGCTGCTGCTGATGCTGCAGTCAGGGCTGTTTCGCCTCCTGCTGCTGCTCTCATGCGCTTCTTTCTCTGCTTCTTCTTCTGCTGTTACCTGCCTAGGAGAATATAGTTTACACTTTTGTTTTATTGCATTCATGCGCTTAAGCAGCAGACACTCTGGGGATACCTCTTTTCCTCTTTGCCTGCCTGGTGCCTGCAATTGTTGTAGTGCTTGCGTTCGCAGCGCAGCAGCACCACTGGCAGCAGCACTAGTAGTAGCAGCAGCAGCGACACAGTTTCCATTTTTCTGGTCTTAGGATACTTGTTGCGGCTTGTATGCTTCTTCTTTTGCTACGGAGGAGGCAGAAGGCCCTTGAGGGCCTCCCTGCCTTCTTTCTGCGACGTGTCATCGTCTTGTCACACCAGAATTGAATGAACACCATGAAAGGAATGATTGGAAGCATCAGCAGCGAATGCCAACGGTCTGACTGCTGGCCGTGTGAATATTGACGATGTGGTAGGTGATGCCAACGTTTTTAAAGACCAAAGTTGAAGCCTTGGTGCCCCGATCTTCCCCCACCTCCTTGCCATCCCAATGCGTCAGCTCCTCATTGCCTCGTCTTTCTTCTCCTCCTGTTACAGCCTGTGGGTGGCCTCGCGTCAGCCTTAGAGGCTCTGTGCTCCAGATTCTGCCAGGGAAAAGATACCTGTGGACGGCTCTCCTGGTAGGGGTCTTGAGCCTGAGCGAAACAGATATTAGGAAACACATCATTAAGACGGCGGCGAAAAAGGACGGAAGGAGGCATCTAAAGAGGCATCTAAGGAGGCATATAGGCAAAGAGAGGCAGACACCAAGAGGCAGAAGGACGGAGGAGCGGAGCTAGAGAAACACACAGAACGCGGCCTCTAGAATGCTGATATACTACCGGCTAAGCTCTGAGCATGCAGGGGCGTACAGAGAGTGCCCTATTTCGGGCCCCACAGTGACGGTGGCTGAGTTGAAGCAAGTTCTCGCTCGGCGTTGCGGCTTTGCTGCTGAATTTAGGAGGAAGATCGACTTTCGAGTCTTCCTTGTGAACACCAGCTCAAGTAGCAGCGACCCCACCCCCCAGCCCCCCCCCCCGAGCAGCAACAACACCAACGCCACCAGTAGCAAGAATGAGTGCGATCCAGTGGGCGGAGCAGGGGAATTCCTTGTGGAAGCGGAACTGGAAGAACAGCCGATTCAGAGTTTCTCGCGGGTTGTGCTGCAGCGAGTGGTTATACGGGGCCCTAGCGGTCAAGAGGTGTTGCAACACAGTGCACGGACGGAATTGTCTGCTGCTGAATGGAGCCAGGCGGGGCCCCTCAGGGGCCCCAAGCTGCGTCTGCCTCCCGAGTGGGTGTGTGGCTTGTGTGGGGGCATCATGCGGCAGCCTCTCTTAGTCAAATGTGCATCGAACTGTGGCCATTCCGCCTGTCGAGGATGCATTGAGGTTCAACTGAAGAAGCAACACAGATGCCCCTTTTGTCTCTCGGCTTTTCGCCAGATCATGCGCAACAAGCGGCTGGAGGAGATCCTCAAAAACGTTAATCCCGACGATTACGAGCAGCCGAATGCAGTGGCCGCTGGAGACCCAGGGGCCCCGGGGGCCCCAACGGGGGACCCCGAAATCGGGGCCCCCGAGGGAACTGGGGGCCCCCCTTCCCCTCCTCAGACGGATCCAGCGGGTGCGCCCCATCCGGAGCCCCCAACTGGAGAGGCAGCAGCACAGGAGGGGCCCGTGCAGCAGCCTCCAGCTGCAGACGGGGGGGGCCCCCCCGATGAGGGGCCCCCGCTGCCTGTTGAAGAGGAGGCAAGTGCTGAGACCATTCCTAATGGAACGACTTCTTCAGGAGTGGCAGTCAGCGAAGGGGGGGGGGCCCCTTCAGCGGGGGCCTCTGCGGCACCCCCGCATTCTCCTGGGACGGCGGTAGCAGGGGGCCCTCGTCATTTTGTCTATCTGCAGCCTTCGAAGAATCTGCAACTCATGAGAGACTTCGACTTGATGGTGGTGGATGCTGCTTCTGAACTAGCTGCAGTCCTCGCGAGCGCGTGCATGCGGGAAACAGAGACTGCTCCTGCTGCAGGTGCTGCTGCTGCTCCCGCCGAAGCGCCAACAGCAGCGGAAGAGTTCTTCGTTGTTCCCTGCTGCCTCTGTGGCGGGGGCTCCTCCTTTTCCATTGGGGGCTTTGTTCGTCTATGGGCCCTTAATCGGGTGCCTTCGACAGACCCTGCAGCTGCAGATGTTTTGTCTCAGTGGCAGATGCAGGGGAGTCCTTCGTACGCAGCGGGGGGGGGCCCCTCGGGTGTACCTACACCTGCATGTGTACTCAGGGTTAATTGGATTGAGAAGTATGGGCGCCTGCCGATGCTCCCTGCTCGCAAACAGCCGCTGTGTGGCTTGTTTGGGGGGGCCCGAAGGGGGACCGCCTCCACGGGGGGGGCCCCACAGGGGCATGGGGTGTTAAAACGCACAGCTTTGGGGCTTTCTTTAGAAGTTGCAGTAGATTCCACCAAATACGAAGAAGTCCTCTCCTGCGTAAGAGACTATGTGCAGTACGGCAGCAGATCAAATGAACCTTGGAGGCAGGGGGCTGTTCTAATCGTGCCCGCCACTGTACAGACAGGTCTAGGGGCCCCCCCAGTAACCGCTCCGGCAGCAGGCGACGTGCATGCAACAGCAAGGAGCAGTCCGTCTCGATCTGTTGCTCCTGCTGGTGGGGAAGGGGTGCCCGGAGACACTGCCTCTCCTGCTGTGGCTGCTCCGTTGCCTGCCTCGAACGCACCGTGCCCAACCGACGAACAGCAGCAACAAGTCGCTGCTGTAGCAGCAGCAGGGGGCCCCAAGCCCTTAGGTCTCCCGGGGAAGCCTCCAAACCCCCGGAATCCATTTTTAGGATACACCGCAATCCTGCCTTTCCTGTCAGAGGAGCAGTTTCTTCATGTTCGCCGCCTGCAGATCAAAGCACTGAAGCGCGCAAACTCGGGCCCCCGGGGAGCCTCCAGACTTGAGGTCACAGAAATATCGTCAGCGAGCAGCGGAAGCAGCAACAGGAGAGACAGTCTACACGCTAATGAATCTAGAAATAAGGGCAGAGTTACCCCGAACGTACCCCCCCCAGCAATCGCCACATTAGCAGCCGCAGCACCAGCAGCGTCCCCTAAGAGGCCCTTCCCTCCCAGCGTGGCAGCAAGAGCAGGGCAGGCAGCGGCAGTAAGAAAGGCACCACCATCTGCAGCAGCATCGCGGGGTGCCCCTCCAGGTAACGTGACAGAAGCAGTGCGAGGTGCCAATGCACCTGTCCCTAAAAGGGCCCCAGCTGCGCCTAAGCGCGCAGCTGGGGGCCCCTCTGGTGGCCGCAGAGCGCCTGTAGTAGTGCCACCTCCCCTCAAGCGGTTGCGCATCGCATTGGGGCAAAGGGGCCCTGGCACTGTTGGGCCCTCAGGAGGCTTCTCCTCTACCGTCGCATCCTCAGTAGAGACACCGGGTAGCAGCACGGCGCCAGCACGTAAGGGGGAGGCATCCACTGCTGCATTGGTGGGCCCCCCGGCGACGACGCGAGCTAGCGGGCCCCCCGTGCGTGCGAACGGGGCTGCATGCGTTCTAGTGTCTGGTAGTGAGTCGGGGTGTAGAAGCATCCTAGGGGGTGCAGAGGCGGGAGGCGGGCGGGCAGAGGGGCCCCGCGTAGCCGGTTCGGCGGCTTCGGACTCATTGGCTTGGTGCTGTGCTGCAGAGACACCGCACGAGGGCCCTCAGAGGGACTGTGGGCAGAGCAGCAGAGGGACGGGAGAGGGGTGGCAGGCAACACGGGAACACGGGAGGAAGCAGTAACAGCTCAGCATATAAACGCTCCCCAGCTTGGGAAGGCGGGTTGGGGTAGAGTGGGAACGCAAGGGGGAGGACGGTGTGAGGGTCCCTAGGGCCCGAAGTAGCCTTGCAGTAAGAGGGCTTTTCGCCGCGGGTGCTGCTGCTGCTGCCAAAGATGTTCTTGCTGCTGATGCCGTTCAGTCAGTACACATGCCAGTGCAAGGATTCCTCAGAAGATACGGAGACAGCGTGCTCCGTAATAGCCTTCCTAGAGAGGCCCTGTTCTCCTTTCTCTCTCGTTTGTCGGCAAAAGCAGCTGGCCCCATTTGCAATGGCGGTCTTGTTCGCTTGTATCGACAAGCGATTCCCCAGCCAGTCATCGTCAGCACAGTTGGTGTTGGGGGTTACACGCGGCCTGAAGTACCTTGCCGCTTGGCTTCTTCCCGGAGTGGTTCTCCTTCGCGCTATTTCCGCGGGCTTCTTGCGCTCTCTAGTAGGGCAGCGCGTTGGCTGGTGCGAGGTGTCTCTGCAATTGGACGCCTTTGTGCGGAGCTGGGCGTACTGGCAAAAAGGGCCTCGGCGGATGGGAAGGGGAGCGCACTGCAGGCTAATGGTGATGCGGAGCAGCATCACTGGGAGCGCGCTGTGGTTGGAGGTCCCCTGCCTAGCTAGCTGGGTGGCTTGGTAGCTAGCTGCGAGTCACTCAGCTAGCTGCGGCCTTCGCGGCGTCGTTAGCACCAGGAGACCGACTTCTTTGGGGTGGGAGTGGAAAGGGGAGGAAACACACCTTTTAACTGTCCCTGCAATTTTGTATGGAGTGCTATTTTCTAGAGTCCAAGTGTGTTGCCACTGGTTCCTGAGTTTCTTTCCTTAGCCTGGGGTTGCAGCTGCCCCTCATTGTTTTTCTATATTATAGGCAGCAGTCTAGTCGTGTAGCGTTGTTAGCCTTTTGCCGCTTGTATCGAGAGCCGCAGGCGCGACTGTAGCTAGCTACCCTGCCAGTGTATTGCGTCAGCAGAGCGAAATAGGTCCCCTTGCAATCTACGCAGCCCCCTATGCACTGCTACAGTAGCTGCTTAGCAGCCCCTCAGCTCGTTTGACAACCCCACGTTCGAAGCCTGGCTTCAGTGGCTTTGTGACAGGCCTTGACGTTTAAATATATCAGGTCCGCCAAAGAGACTCTCTCCCACGGTACTCAGACAATGCCGAGTGGCACGTGTGCACACCGTTGTATGCGCAGATGCACATGAATTCTCAGGCAGCAGCTCTTCGGAGAGCACAGCACTAAGGGGAAAGCAAAGCATACGAAGAGCCTAAAGGAACCAGCAGCAGAAGAGGCAATCGAGGGGAAGAGATGGGGCACTACTGCCCTTTTCCCAGCGTCCCAGCATAAAACTTGGTCGCTGAGGGGGCTGCTTCAAGAAGTCTCTGAGGCTTGCGTATCGGTGTCGAAGACTACAAGCATTGCAGTGAGGTTATCCTGAGAAGGCATTCGTCAAGCATGCAAGGACGAAACATGAATAGATAGGAGCAGAGACTGAAGAGAAGTGGGCAGAAAGAGCAGATATGCGGAACCTAGCGACAATACCAGCCAGGGGCCCGGAAGGCATGCAAAGGATGTGTTGAAGAATAAAATCGAGAATGAGAAGGAAGAGAAAGGGAAAACGGCAGATAGCGTCGAGGGAGAAGTCAGAGTAAAAGAAGGTCGGCGACAGAAGTGCAAATTGGCACTGAACAACGGGGCGGCAAGCAACCTCAACAAAGTGAGATACACACAGACCGATTTAATATGCGGCGGGAAAACTTCTTAAAGCGAGACTATATACAGACCTGGCTGCCTCTCTCAAAAGCGGTCTTGATAACACGACTAGTAGCCTCCTCTGGGTTGTGCAGATGCATGGCCACAAGATCTACAACTTCCTAAAATGTAGACACAACACAGCGTGAAAGTCTCGTCGGAAGCGCAAACACGCACAAAAAGTGACAACTTGGCGTTTGGCCGTGTGGAAGGCCTAGAGGGATTCTCAAAGCCTGAAGACAGAGTATCTATACACAGTAAGAAGAAACTATTCGCCTTGCCTGGTCTGTAAGAGCATCCCAAATGCCGTCGCATGCAAGGAGCACAAAGCGGACTTGAGGTGTGAGGGGCAGAAGGACCACCTCGGGTGTTGCACTTATGAGGCCCTCGCTCTTAAGATCTCGGTCACCAAAGGATCGAGACACTGCATTGACAAGGCGCAAGAAACAAACAAATGCCTTGTGCGTCTCTCCCTGGCTGTTGTTTGGAGACTTCCACGGATGCACGCCCCCGTAGTGAAGGGTCTAGGGACAGACCGCTAGTTTGCACGAGCAGCTGCAGAATGTTTGCCAGTTCTAAATATGCAACGCGAGTAACAGCAGCCCGCCACCACACACAGACAGAGACAGATAGACACACACAGACACAGACACACAGACAGACACACACAGACACAGACACACAGACAGACACACAGACAGACACAGACACAGACAGACACACAGACACAGACACAAACTCACCGGCAAGGAGAGTAGAGGGCTGCTGAGAAGCTCCCCCTATAGTGCACTGCTCGTGCTTCAAGCGCTTCGTCCTCTCCTGTGTCGGACGCAGAAGGAGGACCATTAGCGCTGCAATATAGCGTCTCCCTCACAACCCGCAACACGAGCCACACCAGCAGCAAAGCCCGCACCGCTGCCTGCAGTACCAGTACCCCACAAAATGCAGCAACGCGAAGGCTAACACAAGCGATCTCGGAAACTAAGGCAAAGTTTGCATACCTCGTAGTCCGCTGGAGCCACTCTAGCGACTCCCCCCACCATCAACACATGACCCCCAGCCTTTTCTATCCTCGCCTTCTCATCGATCCTGCTCGGTTTGTGATCTTCTGTCAGCCGCACCGCCACCAGCGCAGAAGAGTCGTCCTCTCCAGCAGCCTTTTTAGCATCCTCAGAAGCTCCTGCGAGGGAGATCTTCGGAGAGGAGGCCTGAGAGGGAGCCTTCTTCACCCCTGCGACAGCGCGCGAGTCTCCCACCCAAGAGACAACCGCGAGGGGCCCCACAGTAAGCAAGGCTACTGCAGTGCATCCCGCGTTCGCCTTCGTCTTGTACTTGGCGATAAACTCCTTGTCCGTTTGCTTGTAGACGGAAAAGAGGCGGTGGTAGAGAGAAGGCAGCAGTCCTTGGAGACCTTCTGGTAAGGCTGGGAGGAGATTCCTCAGAGAAGGGCACAAACAAGCGTCTTGGGGGGAGCCTTGGGGTGCGAGGCTGGAGAAGGAAGCAGCAGAAAGGGGGGCTAAGAGACTCGATGCGCTTGTCGAGTCGTTACACTGCAGCTCCTGAGTCTTCTTGAGGCCTCCTTTTTCGGGGGTGCCCGCCCCCTCAGCTCCTACGGACGATCCTGGGGGAGACGATCCCGTGTTCGACTTCGCCGCAGCCGCTGGAGTTGCTGCTGCTTGCTGCGGAAGCTTTCGCGTAAGGAGATCCGCGAGTTTGGAGGGCAGTACAGAGGAGCAGAAGTCCGAGCAGCAGACTCCACGATGCCCATCAAAAAGAGCAACCAGCGAGGCTGCAGAAACAACAAAAAACGTGTTTTGAGAGGATTTCAAATGTTGGTGCCGTGCATCTCACGGCGAAGGAGACGCTAAATACTGCGTGCATGACTTGGCAGGGGATTGAGAACACCTGCATAAGGATTTTCGAGCATCGGGTGAAGGTGCGTGGCAGAGAAACCCATGAGATGAGGGACAAAGACACACAGAGAGAAACAGGATCTCAACGAGCTTTCAAAGAAGACGAGCAGTGTAAGAGGCCTCACTCGAGGAGCATCCCCACGAGTCGACAACTGTCTGCGCTTCACTCTCCAGTAGACTCCGCAGGTCAGACACCACAACATGCCGATCTTCCTGAACCCCCCGCCTCCCCTGCATAAAGCGAACGGCCACACGCTGTCGCGGCGAGGCGCCTCGAGGCTGTGGAGGCGTGGATTGTGGAGGCGCAGTGCCAGGATCTTGGCTCCTCTCATCATGTTGAGCTTTATCTGTCGAGGCAGCACTCGCGCTGTGCTGTGAGAGAGGATCCTTTCCGTTCCTGGTGTCTTGGGGACCATCAGAGCGTCTCTGAGGCTCACCGTCCCCTTGGGGAGGGCCCCTAGGCCGTCCTACTTGTTCAGTAGGCGCATGTTCATTGTGGGGAGGAACTTCTACCTCTCTGGACATCGGGTGAGTCTCAAAAAAATGCCAGAAAAGAGAGGCGGGAAAGGGGGAGAGGGGGGTGATCTGCACGCCAGAGGACGGAGGCAGGACGGGGGCCCCTCAGCTGCTTCGGCGAAGCCTCCGCGAATTAGCTGCTGCAGATCTGCCTAAATACGCACTGAGGGGGTATAAGGGGCGAATTATGAAAAAACGTTGAGAGCGTTTCGCGCAAGGTTCCGCGAAAGCACGCATCAGGGAGCGAAGGGACTCCCCCAGCGTTGCCGCAAGGCTGCCGCAGCTGCTAGCGACACAACGGGCGTCTCTGCCAAACGTGAAATCAAAGAAAAGAATATATGCCGTGCAAAGGGACAGGCAAAGAGATGCATGCTTGCAAAGGGGCCCCCCAGCTACGACGTGTGGGGCCCCAGGAGGAGGGAGAAGGGCTTGTGAGCTGTTGTTATTCCGATACTGCGGGTAGGGGCCCCTTAAATGGCAGATCCCCCATTCACTTGCCCTAAAGAATGATTTTTCTCGGCGCTCCTTTGTTTCCGTTCATTGTGTTCCTTGGCAGCTCGTTTTGCTTTCCCCCCTGGCTGCTATCCCCCACCAGCGGGAGTGTACGAGGGTTTCACGAATTGTCGCCTTGCTTCATTTTTTTCCCTAGGTGCTTCTTGTTTAGTCTTTCCTTCGTCCTTGCCTCCTGATACGCAAGCTTTCCTTCCCTTTTGCGCCCCACCTTCACCCAGCTTTCCCCCAGTAAGTACCCTGTGCCTTTTGGATTACTGCACTCCCCTGAGAGCAGCTGCTCGTCACAAGGCCGGAGGCGTATGCTTTCGGCGCCTTCCCCGAACTCAGAAATACTCCCTGTCACTTCCCACTTTGCAAGATGTCCGCAGTGCCGAACATTCCAGGGCTGGAGCAGCTGCCTGCGAAGGAGCGGTCACTGGTGATGGCGGAGTTGAATCGTCTACAGCTCAAAGACAGCATGGACACATACAACTCTTTGGTGGAGAGGTGCTTCAACGAATGCGTAAGAGAGTTCCGGGCAAAGGATTTGGACTCCAAAGAGATGGCTTGCATTGGATCCTGCGTGAGGAAATTCATGGAATTCTCCGCAAGGCTGGGCCAGAGATTTGCTGAAAAGAACATGGCCAGTAACTAGTTGCTCGGAGGAGAGGAGGCGCATGCAGAAAGGGACGCTGTAATCGAAGGGAAGAAGCGCACACGCGTCATAAATAACCAAAGCCACAGGCATATAGGAAGCAGCCTCATCCCGGTATGCAAACGACTGATAGGCAGCGTGGAAAGAGGCACCACTGGTAAAAGAGGGAAGGACCGCGAGAAGGTTGAAGGACTATGCAGAGGAGGAGGTACAGGGGGCTCATGAACACCACGCAGTACATGTACACGTCTCTCTTCATATCTGCAATACGGCACATAGCTTCCCCTCCCACCGCGTTCCTCATGTACGTGAAGAGCTTCCTCTCTCCCTTTTCTGCACATCGCCATTTTGGAGGGAGGGCTCCGGGAGGGGGAAGGGGCCTCCTTTTACTGGTCGAAACGAACAAAAGCTCCTCCCGCGCTTTCTTCTGTAGTAAATAATTCGCGAATCTCCGTGCTCGACGGCTACAAAGCTCGCCCTTAAAGTGATCAAACCCACCTCGCCGTATCGCCGTAACAGTTGTACTGCAATGCGCGACAGCCCAACACATGACGGCGGCCTTAAAGATGTATTGGGGTGTCAAGGTCTTCATGAGATCCATTTTCCCATACGGCGCCGTATGTGAACTCGGATGTCCAACAGACACCGTTTAAACACGCATGCACAAAGGGATTTGGGGCTTGCAAGGGCCTCTATGCAGATCCCCTCCCTACCTCCCAGTGCTTGGGGAAACAAGCGGTCGTTATTACTTTGGTTTATTAGTTCGAGAGGGGGCAACATAGAGGGTTTGCCCTTGAAGTAGGATGGATCTGCTCCCTCTGCCCGCTTATCTGTCTTCGAGCGTGCCAGAAGAAAGCAGCGTCTCGTGTGATACGTATGCCACTACACGCAGTGTATGCCACTACACGCAGAGTCGGGAAGAGAGCTTCCCTAAAAAGTTAGAGTGCTGACTGTCGTTGCACAAATATCCCACAAATAATTTCCATAGCTTTACCATTGTTGCCACAGACACACGCAGAACCGCACGCGAGCTGGACTCCTATCGGTGGCCGCTGCGCGTCGCAGTCTCCCAGTCGCATGCCGTGCAGTCTCGACGGCAAGCAAGCAGTGTGAACATACGCTACTGAAGGTACACGCCTACTGGCCAATTCGAACAATTACCTCTCTGGGGTGTACACATGTCTCAGCAGCACACTATTGTTCAACCACGCGGTGTCTAGGAGCCAGGGAAAAAGTGCCGCCATGGGTATGGGATATCTCAGGTTGATCGAAACAAGCTCTGCACATTATGGAGGGGCGCTCTGCTGCTGCAGGCCTCCGTCGTGCCATGAATCGTCTAACACTCTAAGAACACTACAGAGAACAGGAGCGCTCCTTGCGCTTTCTCTCCCCCCGCACTAGCTGCACCCATGCTAGCAGCCTCCAAGGACCCCTCTTGGATGTTGTGTGCAGAGCCTCCAAACCTACGGCCCTTGGGTGTCGGGCTGCACCCCGCCTGCAGCTCTCTGTGCCGCAACAGCGCAGACATACAGAAAGTAGACATCCTCGAGCTGCTTCGTTTGCCCGGAGTTGAAGTTGAACGGACATGATGCCCTCTCTGGTAGAAGGCACTTGAATTAGAGACCATACCTCCAACAAAGAGAGAACGATGCAGGAAAAATAGAAACAGAACAGAATTAAAAAAGAAAAAAATACCTGCAGCAGTTCTAACTTCTTGCATCCCGGCCTGGGGCGGTCGAGAAGCCGCTTGATCGATTCATCTGCGGAAGCACGAGCAGGACGCATTGCACATCAAGTGCTCTAAGCTATACATCTTCGCAACCTCGATGCTCTGAGCCATGCATTTCGAAGTCTTTGACTAGTAGCCTCCAGCTCTTAATCTTGGAATCCGTCTTACTGGAGGCCATGTGGTAATGCGCCGTCGTGAGGTCCCTGTTAAGCCTGTCATTCTCCGAGCTGCAGACGACTTGGTAATGCCGAACCTCGACTTTCCGTTCCAACTGCACAGCGCACCACGCGCAACAGCGGAGCACAAATGAGCAGAAGCCTCGCGCGCACAGGCAAGCATCTCACGGGGAAGTGGCACCGCATCCGCAGACACCTTTGTGATCGCACCTCTCTGACTTTGTCTGGTTGTGGAAGAATCTCATTCATGAATCCGTCTCCCACATAGTAGCGAACGGAATGCAGCTGGGTAATACGGGGCACGGGGAACTCGCGAGTCTGGCGGAAGGAGTAATAGGCAGCCTGCAACGAACAGTCGCACTCCGTATAATCAAGCAAATGCACTGGGAGAGGAAGGAGCCAGAAGCATGCAAATTAGCCTCCGAAGTAGAGAAACAGCAGAAAGGGGAAGGCGGGTGTCGCAGAAGGCAGACGAGGGCTTTGGGAACACTTCGAGAGTGTAAAAGCGCAAAAAACAGGAGAAAAGCACCCGCCTTTAGGAAGTGCCTTGGAGATAAAAGTTGAGATTAAAGGGCAGAGTGGAAGAGAAGAGACAACAGAAGGTCAGAAAGGTCCCACCCCATGTGGACGTACCGGAGACTGCCCCTCTTGAGGGACGAAGTTAAACAAGAACATCAATACAAATAAAAGCAACATCGGCAAGAACTGAAGCACAAACCTAGCAACAGCCAAGCTAAATCCATGCCAATACACGCATATGCATACATGCATATACACATGAATAAATACACATGTACATGCACCCTGAAAATGCGAGAGAGAGAGAGATAGAGACACACAGGCAACGATAGAGAAGTATGGACAGCCAGCCAGACTACCAGATGTATACACAAAGAGACAGGCAAACGCTTCCGCTCCCCCACAGAAGGCCCTTTAACGCCGCGCCGAAAGCAAGGCCAGGGGCAGCCGCAGAGCACAATTGAAATACGTGAGGGTTGGATTGAAAATTAATCACGAAAAGCCGAGAAAACGCATGGGCACCTGCGTCCAAAGGTGATTCGTGCCTCACTTGAATAAACGTGTGCAAGCCATTCCTGCGGACACAGCGCACCCACCGTCCCCAGATTTCGCTCAAAAAAAAGACAATAAACCTGCTCAAGCTTTAAAGTTCAAACACGCACGCAACACGCTGAGAAAGAGAGAGAAAGAGCTCACTCTTGGTGGTATTGTTGGGTGCGAGATCCCCTGCCATGATGCCCTCTGCCGTGATCTCTGAGACTCTGCCCAAAGAGAACGCGGAACAAATCCTGCGCGCAACAGCCGCAGCACCCGCACAGCATCGTCTCTTGCTCTTAGCAGCAGCGGCAACAACAGCAGTGACGGCAGCATCAGTGGGAAAGAAGGGGAGAAAGGGCAGAACGTCGCGACGAACCTCTGCAGTCATAACATCGGGGTGAGAGGTGTCTCCCCGATACATGTAAGGCTCCGCCCTCCCCTCCACCGCTTGGGGGCCCCCCATATCGTAGACTCGCCGCTCTTTGGGGTCCAGGAGGGTGCCTGAGACTTTGCTAACCTGATCGCAAGCATTGTGCAACAGTGGCAGATGCAGATCCGAGGGGAGGAGGCGGTAGACAATGCCTTGGTGGGGCCGGCGAGCGGCGAGCACGTAGCAGCCGAGTAAATGCGGCCCCTCCGAGACAATAGATAAAACGAAAAAAGGCAAATTGAAGGGAAGAAGCCGTTCCGCTATGCCCTCCACGCGCTCCTACATTCTGAGATGCCTCACCTTCTTAAATGCATCTTCTGCTTTGGGGGCTTTGTTCTTGTCGGGGTGCAGCAGCAGCGCAAGCTGCAGGAGACACAGGCAATCCACCCCAGAACGTTAATGTGTGGTGCAGCGGCTCTAAAATGCGATTAAAAAGAGCCATCTTTTCTTGGGAAATAGCCCTATAGCTGTCAATTACACAGCCACAAAGCCTTAGCCCCCCACCCGTCGGTAGGCTTTCTTGATAACTTCCTCAGAGGCGTCATTTGAGACTCCAAGGACCCTGTAGTAACAGCTCTCCTGTAAAACAGCTTCACACAGCCTGGCTTGCTCAGGCGTATGAGCAGGGGCAGCAGCAGCACCTGCTGCTGCTGCGCAGCTCCCTGACGCTGCACTCCGCGATCTCGTGAGATGAGGCGCCGAGGCAGATGTGTTCGAAGGGCGGGAGACGCCCGGAGAAGCTCGCCGCTGGCGCGAGCCAGACGAAGCTTGAGCCCCAGTTTCGCTGCTGCCGTTGGTGCTGTTTGATGCACCGTGCTGCTTGTGCGCGCAGGCAGCAGCAAGAGACTCAATCTCGGGAGAAGGAAACATGCGCTGCGCCTTGTCCAACAGACGCTGCGCCTGCATACGGTGCACACATCCACAGCGAACGCAAGGACCTCAACAGGGGATGATAGATGCCTCCCCGAACAAGCACTGTGTGCAGTGGCTCGCAGACATGTGCAGCAGCTACTCTTTCTTGCAGCAACTCCAGCAGTGCGTGCAGCGGAGTCTAAGGCTGGTGCTGCTGCAGCACCAGCCTTAGACTCCCGGGGAAAGATGGCGCACCTTTGAAAAGTCTCCAGCCAACATGGCCTTTTTTGCGAGGGCCACACACTTGGCCGCCTCATCCTTGTTACCCTCCATCTTCATGAGTTTTTGCTGCTGCTGCCGTCGCTAATCGCAGTGATGCTGCCGCTGCTGCTGCCTGCGTAGACAGTGATGCTGCTGCTGCAGCATCGCGACCTCCGCTGTCACACGACAAAATGCAGCATCAAACAACCTGAAGCTGGGGGCCGCTCAAACGCTGCAGAAGCCCTTTTCCGATCTCGCTTATGAGTCCTCTGCCGCTGTCTCGGTGCCCGCAACTATGCATCAGCAAATCCTCGTCCTTGTTCAGCCTTTGAATCAGAGGGCTTCGATTCGATCTCCGTCTGTACACCTCAGGGCCCCTGCGCATGCAGCTTCTGAACCTTGCGGCGGTTTTCCTTTCCAACGCGGGTTGTCTACGTACAAGTACGGATTAAATTACTTTCCTCTAGAACGTATTCAAGGGAGAAAATTAAGAGGCAAAACTTCAAGGGCCAATGAGGGGCAGCAGCAGCCCTACGGGCTTGGGGTGTACGAAGAGCTTACAGCATTAAGCGATTCACAACTAGCCACAACGTTGCAGTATCTGTACACCGCAACATCGTCATTTCATCTCACAAGCCTCTCGACGACGGATTCGGCTACGGAGGGCCCCTCAGCCCCGGCAATGGCTGCCGGCTTGCTGCCGCTGGAGAAAAACACCACAGCAGCCTACGGCAGAAGCCACATTTATGGCTGCGCTGCGCCGTTTTGCGTCCAATAGAAAATAAATTGTTAACAGAACTAGATTTGAAGGGGCCACTAGAAAGTTCAAGAGGCAGGGGGCACACATCAGGGGTTTGCCGCCATGCAGACAGGTGTTGGCAAGACGCTACAGCCCAAGCCTCCAGTCGCAGTGCCTCCAAAATCGCGTATATGGGCAGCGCCTCATCCTGGCAAATGACCCCACCACTCTGCAGTCGCCGGAGGCTCAGTGCACGCCTTTGGGGCCCCATAGGTAGGAGAGTTCCCTCATTCTACGAACCACCATTGTAGCATCCCCCACTACGCTCAAGGTGTCTCTCCTGCATCATATATATTTATTTCTGGATCACTTAATACTGATTGCGTGAGTAAAGGCCTTTATATACCGTGGTTTCTGCACAGTAGGGATGTCTCCACCCCATTCGAGCACATTCATTGTGGCTAAACGCAAAGGCGGTACCTACTTCTAGATACATTTGCACAGCAAAAACTTAGTCTATTTGATTTACGTTCAATCAAAGACTGCGTGATCTGGCTGTTCACCTATTCCATACGTTGCTCAGCGGAATATTCCCGTATTGTAGGACTCAACCGTGCGTCTCTATGCTAAACCTGTAACGCTCTAATTTGGACCACCGCAGGGGGATCCTTTTGAATCCAGGCTCCATTAGAGCCTGATGAAAATCTTTTAATGTGCGTTTACATACGAAATTTCCCTACGTCATGCTCGAGCCCCTCAGAGGTCTGGCATGGGAGAGAAAGGAGGGCGAGTGTAAAAACTTGTTTAAGGCCTCTACAGGGAGGGCTTTAACCCTCATATAATACAAACTAAATAGCAAGGTACTAAGTTTTCTAGAAAGAGAGCTCCCCTCTTTCCATTCCTTTGGTCCCCAGGATTACTGACATTAGGGTGTAAGGACAGTTAGGTCGCGTGTATCTGTACCATCCAAGCACTCTGAGGTAGCGAGCTAAAGCTACACTTTTACAATTTTTACTACCTTAGTTTTTTAAAAATGAATGATCAGCAAAGAATAGGCGAATCCGGTTGTCTGTTCGAAAACCAAATATAATGCAGAGCACTGTCAGCTTGCTACAAGGAGACGTAAGTGTGGTGTGCGTGTGCACTAGATAGTATATGTACCTAAATGCAAGTGCCCAAAGTGCTTAAAGGATGCAACTTAGCGCATCCTAACTGCCCGGTGCCTCTCATATTGGGAGAGCTGAGGAAAGCGGGCAATGAATGAAGGGAGTTCCTTTTAAATAGCCCTGGATAAATTTTCAACCAGTTTGTCCTGATTCTGAAGCTACATATCTCCTCAAGCACAGCAGCAGCCAAGTATAGAAGACGTCTTCGGCTTGAACGACCTAATAAGGCAAAGCAAAAGGCAAGGTAAAAGTGGCCTACAACATGCCGATAGACAAAAGTATACACTAAGCCACAGGGCACTGTAACAAGCGAGCAGATTAGTACCGAGACTAGCAAGTTAGCTGGCCCATTTACAAGCGAAGGAGACGCCAGTCATCTGTGCTGGGATTGAACAAAGAAACTGATGGAAAAAGCACTTCGACAGTGTGGGACTGAAGAAGGGCCATGGTCTGACTTCAAACAAGTAGGTGTCCTCAATTCATGCATTCGTGATCCCCTCTCCGAGGATAATGCAGCACGCGAGCCCACTATTTCTTTAAATCTTTCGGCCGGTCTGGAGACACAGGACATAGACTATCACCAGAGGGATGTTTTCTGCAGAGGAAAAAGACGCCAGCAACGTGTGGTCTACAGAGCCTTGAGGGAACAAGAAAAGGGCATGGTTATTTATGAAAGTGCAATCTTGGAAAAGGCAGACTGAGCCATGAAGAGAGACTACATAAGCAGCAATAATGTGCCAACAACAGCGCAAGACTACGCATGAATGAGCAGAGATTCGTTTATAACCAGATATCGATGGAGCATGTAATTTGGCGAGAGACCACACAGATAGCAGGCAGACGGTTCACAGCAAGGAAACCATGAAAAGGGTGATATAGAGCGGACTAACAGCGAGGAGGTTGTGTACACGACCAGACTTCAGATTCTTGATAGCATGAGGCTGCAGACGATGAAAATGTTTGAAGGCCGGCGTTGACAGTGCACTTCTCAAAAGGCAGGCACAACAAGACCTTGGTCCTCCGTCATAGGGGCGATGCGCTGATATATTTGATGCAAGAATACCGTTCTTAATAATTCTCAGTCGCTTTAGGTTCCGAAGGACGAATGCGCGTGCTCAATAGCATGGTGCAGTGCAGCACCAAGCATTTAAACCGTGGTGAGCACGGGCTCCAGCAAGTCGTTTCTGACACCAAGCCTGATCAGGGATTTGGCACCAGACACCATCAACTTCCACCATAGCATTTACTTTCGTGCTACTTCCGCGGAAAACTCTGCTATGAATTTTGCTGCTGAGTCTATTGCATTCTTATGAGATAGCTCCCAGAGCCACTACAGCCACTTAGTTGCCCAGGTGCCGCACACAATAATCCTTAACCCTGCTGACCCTCATGAAGTCGAGCCGTGTGGGAGTTGAGAGAGCAACCGTTGCAGATTTGGAGAGAAGGGTTTACCAACTGGCTACTTTGCAAAGACTACGGCGGCCGCGAGACACTGTACATAGCAGCTGATGCACAGAGACAAGCGGAAAGGATTGGCGCAAAGCAAACGGCGAGCCTCCTACACTCTGCTTCCACGTGGCAAAATGCGTCCAATAATCGTTGCAAGATCGTTTCAATACGAAGGGTGATTTGATAGCGGCAGCGGAAGTCATAGGAGCAAACCTATTGCCTCAGCTCAGCCTCGTCATGACCGTTAAGAATGATTAGGCTGCGAAAGATGGCAGTGGCAGATGTACCTGTGGATTGACGCTTTGGGGCAACACAACAGCCTGCACTGGAACATGGAATCCAAGAGTTTACGGAGAAGGCAGGAGCTGAGGATGTCTGCAGTGTAAGGCCGGCCTGTGGGGCAAGCTTTTGGCTCTTGAAGGATAGCAATTAAGAAAGAGGACAAATTACTCATGACCAATGAAGAAAACCTTCCGCCTTTACCGCCACTTGTCTCCGAATGAGTTACCCTCAGGCTGGTCCACTGAGGCGCTCATCAGTCATACACTCACGCTGGTGCTTGCAAACCAAGCATAGGCACAATGTGAACGGCTGATTACCGAAGTGGTTGAATCACAAAGAAGGGTACTGCACGTCCTGAAGGACAAATGAGTAGCGGTGCCTTACATCTCTTCTCCACTTCACCATCCAGGGGCGTGGCCAAGGCAAATGCAGCATCGGGCAAGCAGCAATATTGTGAAGTGATTGATAGCGAGAAATTCGACGCCGTGGGCATTCACTCCCGGTAACTAATACCCGTGATTAAGAAGATACTTGACATGTTCTGTGGGGCTAAGATATATACGAAGACGAATAAAAAAAATTTAGCACCAAACACGCCCACCACCGGAGGAGCAGTTAGATACCACGATCCGTATTACAGAAGCCAATTTGAAATCAAGGTCGTGCCCCTCGGCCTCTGATGAGCTCTAAGCGCATTCAAGCAATAGTAAATTAAATGTACGTGCCCTATACCGACAGAAGAGTAATTGTTTACCAAGAGGACGTCTTGCTCTACAGCGCAAAACGAAGCTTCTGACGTCAAGCTGTTGGGATAGGTGCTGGACATTTCACGCGCCTACAAAAATATGTCCAAAGCTCGAAATCGCCAATTTTATAACTTCCTAATTGAGCTCTCCTGCTACATGATTGCAGCAGACGGAATAGCACCTAGGCCGTCAAAGATCGAGGCTATCGAAATATTTTCAAGGATGCTTCACAATGGCTCCTTATTGCTCCTTATTGAATAAGTTCCTCGACAATGTGGGTGACTGCCGTGGGGAGCCAGCACTTGCAGATTTAGCTAGGCCCTTGTGGAGCTCACAGGAAAGGGGGTGAAGCTCTAGTGGACCGAGACGCACGCAACAACGGTGATGATCTTAGAGCACAGTCTCTTCCACTTCACGACTTTGCGGACTCCAGACCGAAAAGCCTTATCTTTTGTCGAAAGATGCATGAGAGAATGCAGTGGATAAAATAATGAAGTAGAATGAGAAGCTGCCGGCTTTCGTGAGTACCGAGATGTCTGCTTCTAAGCAGTGCAATGCAGTATACGACCAAGAGCTGTTAACCCTCATGCGGGCTCTGGATAACTGTATGTGCTTCTATTTGGCTGCGACGGTTACCGATTATGCGGACCCCTCAGAGCTGCAGTACTAATTGGAGTTGATGTCAAAAGGACACTCGCATCGAATGCACCGTCTTGACGCGCTTTCGTCGGGCAAATTGGACAACACGAAATAGCCTCTCTGGCAAAGAGCCTCACGTCGATTTGCATATAAGAATGTTGCTGTTCGTCTCAAATTAAATCCCTCACGGCCTTGCGTGTTTTCCTCAGGGTTCTGACATTAGGGAAGAGGTACAGCTAGGGTGCGCTTTGCTTCAGCCATTAACACTCCGAGCACCAACAGCTAATTGCACATAGCATCTAGCGCGCACACTAAACGTTGCGTCTTATTGAATTAAGCTAAGAGTACTCTGGAGCAAATAAGATATGCAAACAGCCAAAGCAAATAGGAAATTCTCTACAAATTCTTCACTAACTATGGCAAGTATTTGAATGCGCCTATGAGTTGCCTAGGCTGCTACACCCAGAGTGCCCCATACACCAAAAGGTGTGGAGTAACATCAGGGCAAATATACTTTGGTTTGGTCACCCAAGAACCCTCAGCTGTTTCTACACATGATAGTTTAGGGGCTCCTGGGCCAGCTGACCTTGAGGTCTCTATAAGAAGGTACGGTAAGCTTCACTGTATATGCACCATGAAAAACGTCAAAGGAGCGACATGATTTTGATAGCTTCAAGAGAGGAAGTCTGCTTCTGCGGCCTTCAAGTCTGTTTCCTATAAGAACCTTCGACTAATGATGGAAAAAAGACGGAGTAGTGAAGCCTAAATTGTGTAGTATCTTCTTTCGTAAACAAGGTCTGTTGGATGAATTAGCATTGTGCGTGACTGCAGTTCACACTTGACGCTCTCTTCTCTTCTGATATTCAGAGACACCCAAAGGTGGGCTCAGTCCCAAGAGATGAAGAAAATGGAAAGACACTTGTTTATCACGCTCGGACATTCTTAGACGTTATCACCGCCGACGCTTATAACTATAGACCAAATTCACCTATGAAGGTGCCTGACTTTCATCTGATCAAGCGCTTAATGTTTTTTTTGGGTAAAACCTCTTGCTTCACATATGCAAACAAACGATTTGTACCGTAATTTGTCTCCTTCTCGGTGGCGAGTTGCAATGCAAGCCGAACGCGCCCCGCCACTGCAGCCAGCAGCTAACAGCAAGTCTTTTTGTACCATAGTAACCAAGCAGAGATCAACAAATGAGATGACGGGGAGGGCGTATCACTTAAAGAAATAGATAATCATACATATTGTAACACATGTGAGCGGCACGTCACAAAATACATCCCACGAAGAGGGACACGACCAGTGGCCAAGATGTAGATATAGACTAGAAGGAAAAGGCTTGATGTGGAGACAGCCATAGGAAACATAGAGTCTACAAAGTCACGCTCTAAGAATAAAAGTCGATAGACAGAAGGGGAAATCCGTTTGCATCTTACATTCAGTGGCTTTCAGTGGGAGAGCATTTTCAAGCTGCTTTTGAACTCTCATAATGACTTCAGCTTTCTCTATAGGGTTCAGCTTGCTCTCAAACGCTGCGAAGTTGGCCTGTGGAAACATTGCACAAAAGCATCCAAGTGATCTATCCAGCGCCACACAATTCATATCTGTCTGTGCGCCAGCGTGCGTGCAACTTCAGCTAGTAAATTTGCTAGGACACGGAGGAAGCACCACAGGGTAGAGAAGGAAGACAAGTAACCCGTGAACAACAACGTTAGAAACTCAACTCATGTAAATTGACATGGAAACAGAAATGTTTGTTTCCCTGACTCATAAAACATGAGATTTACTCCGTGATCACCTAATGCTCTTGAGTTCCATAAAAGCAACATATTCGACGTCAATACTGCCCCTGATGAGAAACTAAGGGGGAAAATTCAAGGCACTGCAGACACTGCTGGTGGATATGGAAGGGGAATGCGAGGAGGTGTCTAAGGGAGCAAATTCCGAAGCAGGCACTCCAGTGGAAGGGGAGAAAAAACCCGATTACTTTGCCTCACTGTTTTAATAGGAGAGAAAATAGGCAAGTGCTGTGTGTTGAGTATTGAGAATGTTTCTGCGCATTAGACAGAAAAGACAGAAACGACACACACAAGTCGCACTGAGTGCAGTGCTACATGGGGGAAATACATGGAGACACACAAACATTGGGTGCTGGGTGGCCAACGGGACAAGGCAAGGAGTCCCATAAATGATTAGTAGTATGGAAAAACGAAAAGTAGTACACTTATCAAAAATATGTCTTAAAATGATCTCATAGCAGCTAGATGCAACCTGCAAATCCCGTGGCTTCAACCCTCAAATCGAAAACAAACAAACCGCTATTCTGAGGAAGCAGTTCGGCAATTCTTTCCGGTAGCTCCTGAGGAGAAAAGCTTTGAGGAAGAACTGGAACCGGACACTGACGTAAAGCTATACTTGATTCCTTGGTCTATAAGATAAAAGGCAGTTCGCTAACCTCATGTGCACTCTCCGTGGGTAGACTCTGGCCTTTGAAAATTTATGTAGTGAAGGTAAGACAAGTGTAGTAGTACAAGAACGACGACCTTAGCAATAACAACCTTTTTGATTAATGAATGATGTTTGTGTATCTTCTGGCTAATACTCTTAAAATGTTCCAAGCGGCCTCGAGTAGCTCGTCATTTCCTTCAGTCAATATTGGACCATCCGAATCACCACTGCTATGCTGCCCTGATGCTGCTGTTCCTTCCCGTGACTCTTCTGTTGCTGCTTCTTCTTCCTGTGAGTTACACTTCTGTACTTTTTGCTGCTGTTTATCTGGGGATGCAGTAGCAAGAAGAAATGAGGCACAGGCAACATGCTGGCAAAGCGGCAGAAAGGCCCCGTACTTTGAGACCACCCAGCATCTTCTGAATAAAAAGATTCGTTAATAGAAAGCTCACATGCAGGGAAGGCAACAAATGAACAGCAAATGCAAAATTCAAAGCAGAACACAAGGGAGTTAACTGCCCTAGGACTAGCTAGACAACGAGCAGGAAAGCCGGCGAATGACACAGCCACCTAGGCAGGTGACTGGTATTTGTTTCAACTAAGCCAAGATTGTTCTCAAAATCGCTGCATAGCTTGAGAGATCCCGAATAAGTGAGCGTTGTGGGGCTGAGGTCGAGTTCGGTTGCTGCTGTCCCTTGCATTGCACTGCTTTCTGCTGTGCGTGTCTTTTGTTACTTTTCGTTCGCCTCTGTTTGTATTCGTTTGCTTAACGTATTTTCGTGCTTTCCCGCTTACTTGCTCCAAGGACTCGCCAAGCACAAGATAGAATAATGAGCTGAGCCTGGTGAGCGCTGACGAAAGGAACCGCAGGACAATCGTAGGGATATCCAGTGGAGCCAAGTAGCTGGTGTCTGCTGCACTGTACTGCCACAGTGAAATTGCAAGCAAGCGAGCAGTGTTACCGTCCATCTTTTCCGCAGGAAAATAACTCCAGACACTCATGGACCAAGAGAAAAATGTGACCCTTGTGCATCGAAGGTCTTTGCAGGTGAAACTCAACTCCAGACCCACTACGAACTTGATAGAGCGCTATAAGGTCCTATTTCAGAAAGCTCCCACATTCCTCTGCCTGCTTGCCTCTTAGTCCCGACGTATAGGGAGAAGGACAGCTACAGTGGATGTAGCTGCACCATCCAAGCACATCGAGCACCTACAGCTAGTTGCACAAAGCATCTAGCCCGCGTGCACCCAACATTGAGTGTTTTTGCATCGAGTAAATGTTCCTTTTAAAAATAGCAAATAGGCAAGCCATCTACACAATCTGTGACCAACACAAATATAACATAACAAGTGCACTAGTGTTTAGGGGTAGCTTTACCCGCTGCATCTTACCCCGATCTGAAGCACACGCCATTCGTGTTCCAGACCTGTACATTAAGATCAACTGTATACAGGACAGCAGATGATTTCCCGCTATGTCGTTGCTCCCCACGCCCACAAAAATGGTAAGCCTAGTGCAAATGAGAATGCAAAACCGCTAAGGTGAAATAGAGAACACTAATGACACAGACTAGCAAAAATAAAACAAGAAGCCAAATCAGCACGATTCGAGTAAGATGGTGGCTTCTTGTCGGAGGACTGATATGTGGGGAGCTCCTGCCAAGAGAAACCAGAAGACAAGTAGTTTTTGTACAGGGAATTAGAGCATGACCTAGTGGTCCCTCAATAAGCAGCCTTTGCATATACACGCAGCAGGTGCATGCAACATGGTCGATTTCTACGCTCCAAAAGAGGCACTAGGAAGAATTTATGGCCAGCATACCGGAGGAAGTATGCGCACAAGCCTTAGTGTAAAGCACCTAAACAATAATTACTCGTGTTTTCCTAGCAAAAGCCGTAGACAACAGCAGCTACTTTAGGCAGAGCATGCGCTGGGAAAGGGCAATCACCAAGGATAACAAGGAGTATGGCCATGGCTATCAGCGATGTCACCCAAACCCCCGCATGCAACAAGCCCCGCAACTGCTCCTCCGTCATCCACTGTGGCTGCTGTTACCCAGCCCGTTTCACTAGAACGTCTCTGTGTTCTCAGTGCTCAATAGCCAAAGAATAGAGCACCTTAAATGCCTCCTGTGGATCCTTCCCCGCTACATGGGTTACTTGCCGGGGCGGCACAGTCTGAGAATACTTCGGATAGAGTCGGGACTTCTTTAGGAAGGCTGTACTGACGGCTCTGTGGAACGTCCAACTAATAGATAGATTGAGTAGCTGTGAGTGGATGTCACATGATGCTAACCACCTAGCCACAAGCTTCTTTTGGCAATCTTCGGGTGCATTTCGTAAAGCCTGCCGGTCCACCAGGACTAATTTTCCAGGCTTGAAACACATAGCTCACCACCACTTAACAATATTCCATGCTTAATTTTCGTGAACTTTGGGCATGTACTTGCATGCACCAACCAGCTGGTCTTTTGAATCTCTCTGCTGCTAAGGGTGGATGCTCTCCTTGAACCACCCTGCCTGGCCCCGATCGGAAAGGAGCTCCTCAGTGTAGACCAGAGATGAAAAAGAGCAAAGGGTTAGTCGAGTGTACTGCTCTATTCGATGCCTGTTAAGCACAAGGAAAAACTATCATGCCAATCAATTGGATACGCGAGAGCAAGTAGTCGCAAATAATGCAGAAGGGTGCAGTTGGTACACTCTGTCTGCCCATCTGCCTCAAGGTGATACCCAGTGGTCATATAAGGGTCAATGTGTAGGCGGGCCATGAAGGTACGCTCCAAAGCGCACTTATGAGCACTGACTCCCCATGAGTGCTCATACTTATGAGGACTCTATAAAGCCTTCAGAGATCAATGAAGAATGATTGACCAACTTGCTGAGCCGCGACGGAGCTGGAGCATGGAAAGGGCACATTGCTGCGTCCGTCGAAAGCGACGTAAATACTGACATTCAGCAGTCCAACACTAATGCTCATGGTATATTCAGTCAAATGCTTTTGGGAGCTTTTTCTAAGGGTGGAATTTGGAGCCTTCATCGGCTTTCATTGCTGGCAAAGTGGTCATGGTCTCTTTGCCCTTGGGATAGTAGGTTCCAGAATCTTACTAAATGAAGCAAACAATTCAACGCTTTTTAAAAAAAAGTGTTCACTTAATGATATTATTAGGGTCGATTGTGTTAAGGGGTTTTGCCTTTTTGAAGTTCGTGAGCTTGGCATGGTGGTATGAAGAAGTCTGTGAGCCCTCCTCAGCCCATGCAGCCTTAAGTACTTTCTAGAAGCAATGCTTGAGCGCCTAAAGACTTTTGTCAGGAAATAAAATTCTTAAATCCCGCTAGTTTGCAAAGCAGTAGGCTGGCTGTGGGTCACGGAGAACAAAGGATTCTTGGCTGTGCGTGGTGAAAAGCAGAAACGCCATGCTGAAGGACAATACTTGGTTCCGCCTTTCTATTGTATTATAGACACATTTTGGCTGCTCACTGGGGATTACAGGAGCTCACCAGACTCCGAAGCAATCTGCTGAGCGGACCCTAAAAGGATGCCCCATACGCGTAGATTAGGAATGGCGAAAAGAGCCAGCAATATTTCAGCCTGCCGAGCATTTCGCAGAATAAAGCCAGGGGCTTTCAAATTTCGTACAATTGATAGAGGATTAAAGTGCTGGTTATATGCATGGCTGCTCACGACTATCATGGGAACTGCACCTGTCTGGCTCTCAACATGTCCGCATTCATCGTGCGAGAGGACCTTGAGCTTACCGCCAGATCAACAGCTGGAGCTATTTAGGGCCCGAGTTGCTCTTTGAGGCTCGCATTTGTCAAGGATATGGCTTTGGCGATAGTGCATTGTATTGTAGCTTTCAGGCTACTGATGAGGGTCACAAGTGATTCTAAAGGACTTAATGATTCTTCAGGCGCCAGCACTTCTTTAGTTGGTGCTTATTGATATATTCACACGCATACATGAAGGGCGTGCATTACTGAAAGCGATTCAGTACTTCAAGAGAACAGCCAAATGTGTGCGAAGTTTTGCACTAAATGACTGCTCCCTCATCAATAATTACCTGCATGCACCATTGCTTGCAAGGCAGGTTGAGGGGTCGTGGTACTAGATTCGCCCTCGGCCCGGTGTGCGAATGTGAAGCTTCAGCCACAGGCAGCTCAGTGAAAAAGCAAATTTTTCACTTGCTCCATAGCACAACTTCGTTGTTGAGTTTAACAAGGGGACTGACACACAATCACAACCCAGTCTGGAGTTGTAGCATTCCTCGCGATTGTATCACACAAAAACGTGTTTGCTTATGATTTAGACGAGAATGCATCTGCACTAATCCGTTTTAGGAACCACAGGTCCTGATAGACTATGGGCGTCCAGAGCACCTGGTGCATTAGGCGTTAGTAGTTAGAGAGGGCATTCAAGTGCGAAGAAAGCAACTGGAGGTGCGATTTAAATGCTGAGCTTTAACCCCGGTAGCCTGGAGCGTATGGTAACGTTAGAAGAAGCATATATCCCACTACTGTAATATTCGAAATCTTTTGGCTTATGCAAGAATAGCCTGGGAGCACGCAGTGGGCAGACTCCAGAGTACGCACGAGCAGCTAAAGATGGACTTGTATTAACGTAATCGCCCCACGGACTTGCCTTGCTTTACATAAATAGAACCCACATTGTTGCGCTTCTCTTACGAGCATGCACAATACAAGTAACACTAGTATGTCTTAACTTTGGGATCCACAGCGACCAGTTATTATGCTTTTCCACATTGGCGACATACTGCCCACAGTCAGCTCATCTATGTGTGGCTAATATGATTTGCTGGCCTGCAGTACTGAATGCACTGTGTGGGAGGCGAAGTGATAGCATTCAGTGAGTTTTTGGTTTACACCATTTTCTTCGGCCTGCAGGGAGGCCTTCTATGCAAGTGGGTGTTGCACCGCTGTCAGCTTAATTAACTTTATGGGGGTATTCTGTCAAGAAGCGCTTGCCAAAACGATGGCGAAATGATGGATTCGTGAGTGGTTTGGACCTAACGACATCAAATATGGTATTGTGAACTCGAACGTTTGTACCCCACTGCATTCGCTCCCATTGCATGAACTTGGAGGAGGCTGCATTGAACCATTGCCGTGCTTTCAGGCCTAACGCCCGTTTGTGTGCTTCTATAGGAAGAATCGTACGCCAAAGCGCTATTAAATCCTACGATGAAGTTGTTTAATGTATCCTCTCAGATTCCCCCTCTCATTCATTGCCCTCCTTCCACGATAATATGGAAGGGAAGGACCGCTATGGCGCACAAAGCTGCACTCTCTTAGCGCTCTGGGCCTTCGCAAACTGTTGTGCTCACTGTGAGCAGTTGAATGCAGCACCTTTTCTTTGAGTGCATAGGTGTCATCTTGCTCGGCAGCAACTGCAGTGCAGGTGTAGCTACACCACACGCTCGGTACATGCCTAAATTTTAACTTTAGCTCCGCTACTGCAGCTATATGGACAAACTGCTGGAACGCGGTGCGAGCACCATATTCCTCTTCACACTCACTTGCTTACGAGTGCTTGGAGGTAGTAGGCCTCAGCAGTACAACTCACACCTAGGAAGTGGTGTACACAGACAACTATGGGCTGCAGACGCCTTCATGTAGCACGTAGCTTGCGGCAGCCTTCTTTATTTAGCCGTAAATATCAAAGAGTAGCTTTATTTTGAGGGGTTTCCTTGCATTATCAAACGCTAAAGCACACGTTGCGTCTGACTCGCCGTACGGCTCCTTTTCAGTCGAGGGAAGCGCCTGGCGCGTCCTCAGCCCTGAGCTGTCCTAGCGTTTGTTGACATGAAAACTTTCTTGCAACTGCAGAATCTTCTTCTCTCTAACGCCTATTCTGCCTCCGTGTCGCCTTTTAAGGGCTATCTATCCAGTTACCTACGTGTAAACCAGGGAGGCAGAATCCCTGCATTAGTCTGCCTATAGAACAGAGCAGCCAATAAAACGATGAGAAAGAAACACAGCCCCTAGGCAGATATATATATACGCATGCTAAAAGTCGATCGGTTGTTTGCCTCCACTGAGGAGGCAGCAGCAGAGAAAATGCGTCGCCACTTCCTGGATGAGCCAATAGTCGGACCTGATGACAGCCCGTGTGGGCCTCTTCTAACAAACACTCCCGAGAGTGGAAACAGAATGATCAAGAAGTGCCGCTGCTCTGTTTAATGGGGGGACGCTGGAAGGAGGCACACAGTCGGCAGCGGAAGCAGTCTGAGAGGCAGGCCTTATGATACAGGTGCGAACATGGGAAAGCAGCAATAGCCCACTTCTTGTTGCTGTTGCTGCTGTTGACGCCGCTGCAGCCAGGAGTGACGGAGGCAGCACTGGGGGGTGGAAGGAGTAAGGGACCTCCACAGGCTATGCACAGCGAACATTGTCTTGCCTTGCCTCCCCTGCCTCCCGAAAGGCGCACAGGGAGGCCTCTCCAGCGGTGATCTACCAGCAGTCTCAGCAGCGCGTGGCTGTCTTCTGCTGCAGAGTCAGCGACTCCAGCAACGAACGAGCGATCTCGCTCAATGTGACACAGCAGCTCACCCTGAGCACAGAGGCAGCAGCAGCAGCAGCCTTATCGCAATACAACGGAGCAGGGGAAGGCAGTGAGGGAACGGTGTTCAGTGGGGTGCGCCCTGTTCATGCATGAAGGCAGCTTTCCCACGTGGCGCCAGTCACGCCGCTTGAGCAGCGTGGCAACGGCAGCTGGGCTGCAGCTTCTAAAGAATGTGCAGGATTCTCTTCGAACTCGCAACACCCCAGGAGTTTGTGCACCAGCAAGATAACGGCCAGAGCGCAGAAGAAGAGGGCGAGGGGAGAAGTCAGAAGAGCAGAGCCGCAGAAAAACACCAGCAATGCCACCCACAAGTGCCTGCTTTAGCACTGCAATGTGCGCATCGGGGACGCCTTCGGAGAGGTCACTCAGAGCAGCAGCTGCGGCGGCTGCTTCTGTCGGGTAACATGCTCTTCGCTCCAAGCTGCTGCTGCAGCTCGTTGTGCAGGAAGTGTAGCAGCGCAGCACAGAAGCCAACACCTCTCCCAGCACGACTGTGTATAAAGTACAGCGTAGCGATTGCTGCGGTCTTCCACCCCCACAAAGAGAAGAAGAAGAAGCTGCCACGTTATGAAAAGTAACCAGAGCAGCAGTGGGAGGTGCTGCCGCTGGCGCAGATCCGTTTGCCTGCTTCTCTGAGCGGCCTTCTGGGTGCAGCTGATTCTCGAAGAAGTGCCGAATCAAAGGATTCGCCTCATAAGCCTTCACTGTCTGCTTAGCAAGGTGTCTCCACAGCTGCTGGCGCCTGCGGGGTGTCAGTGAGTGGCCGCTGCTGCGGCACACGCGGTCTGCAGCATGCAAGACAGTGAAAACTGCTGCCAGCTCCCTGCAGTCTCCCCACCAGCTGTCTCCCGCTGAACCCCCTCCTGCGGCTGCTGCTTTTGCTGTTGCTGCTTCTGCTGATCCTGAGGAAGGGCCTCCTCTCGTTGACGCGCATTGCCTGCCAGCGTCGCAGACGCCAGTCGCTGCATGCATCCCGCCGCGGGCAGGAAGGAGGCAGTGCTGCATGTAGACACTTGGGGCTGCAGACTTCGTACAAGGTGCAAGCAATGCGAGTTCAACGTCGCCTCGCCGACGGAGACAGCGTAGCAGTGGTGCTACGGGGAAGTTTGCCGCGCGAAAGGCCACACAGAAATCCTCCAAGACTTCCGTGAAGGAGCTCTCCAGCAAGCGCAGAGTTCCCTGCAACAGGTGCACACACACACACACATGTACAGACAGACAAGATAACACGCATCACGCTTGCGCGAAGCGCCGCTCGAAGACGCAAGGCTCTCCTCCTCGGAGACAGGAATCGGAGGAGACGGGCAGCAGCAGTAGCAGGAGCAAGCCGGCAGATGGAGCGGCGTAGACGGCGTACCTCAACTGCTCCGCTGAGCTCCAAGAGAGTGGCGGACGCTTCAATTGCCTTGTATTCCTTTGCAAGGCGAAGCAGCGAATCCATCAAGGGGCGAGGCACTGCCGTATCCGGAGGCAACAGCCGCTGCAGTGCAGCCGCAGCTCTTGAGGGGTCCACCTCACAGAGGAGGGAGAAATATCTGCAGCAGCGGCAGCAATCACGCATCTTGTTCACGAATCGATGAGCGCGAAACGCTGCACACTCAGTATAAGTCTGCATGATCCTGTCGCTCGTGCATTGTAGGCGTGAAGGGCCGTCTCTCATGGCGATGCTAGTTCTCTGCGGCAAGCGGCGCTGCTGCAAGCGGCACTTGCCTGGGAAGTTCGGCTTGCAAAAACTTGGCGTAACCTTGTGGGGAAGTGAAGTAGCGTGTGTAAATTCGCTTGCTGCCGTTGCTATCGAGAGGCAGAAGGAGCTGATCAAGCAGCTGCACCTGCAGCTCAGGACTGCCTTCTAAAAGCCTCAGCAGCTCAGAGGCGTGCTGCAGCTGCTGAGTCTCGTCTTGCACTCCCGCGCCAGCCTCTAGCAAAGCGGTAATAAGGCTTCCCGTGCGATCAGGATTTAGCGACAGAAGGTGTGGCAACAAGCGGCAGACAGCCTTGGCAAAAGTTGGGCTGTCAAACAGGCGCAGCCTCCAGATACCCCACGAACGTTTGCTGCCGCTGCTACAACCAGATGTGCCTGCCTCCGAGTTGCTGCAGTTGCTGCTGCAGTTGCTGCTGCAAAGGAGACTCTGTATTTCCACAAAAACATCCGCTGGGCCGTCCTGGAGCCAGGATAAAGACACGGCTGGAGAGGTGCAGCAAGGCTCTGGTGCTGCACACAGGTGCTGCTGCTGCTGGTGCTGTTGCTGCTCCGACTGCTGCTCCGACTGCTGCTGCTGCTGTTGGGTATGAGTGAGAAGAAAGCAGCCGAGAAAGTCATCATAGGCCCCATTGACCTCAAAGAGCCGCGCGGCTGCAGCATACAGCCCGCTGGCTGCGAGCAGCTGTTGCTGCTGCTGCAGAGGAGCAACTGCAGCGCGCACTTGCGCTAGTACGCTGGCGTCTTCTCTAGCTGCTGCTGCTTCTGCTGCTGAGGCAGCAACGTTCTCGATGAGCCGAACCAGCAGTCTCTCCCTCTGCCGAGGGGTCCAGAGACATGCAGCAGGATTTCTGGCTGCTGTAGTGCCTCTGCTGCTCAGATCAACTGCCATACCCGGCTCATGAAGCGCGCCATCCAGCAGCAGCTGCGTCATTTCTGTCTCGAGTTCATCACTCCACATGCCGCTACTGCATGCCTTCAGGAGCAGCAGACTGCATGGGTGCCCGGAGACGAGGAAGCGCGTCAGCTGCACCAGCAGCTGTTCATCGTGGATCAGTCGCTGCTGCGTGCAGCAGCACGCAGCAACGGTCAGAAGCTGCCACATCCCCGCATGCAGCTGCTGCATTTGCACGACCTGCTGCTGCAGCAGACTCTGCAATGCCCAGCTGGAGCTCTCGAATGAATCGCTCGCTGCAGCCGCGATCGTGAGTTTGCACTTTGCGGCGCAGTGCTCTGTGTACTGCTGGTGGAGGGACGTGAGTGTATCCGCTATGCCAGGCAGCAGCAGCTGCAGCATCCCAGCCTCATAGCAGCTCGACTCCGCATTAGCAGCTGCTGCAAATGCCTGTTGCGCCAAGGCTGCACGCGGCAGAGGCAGGAGCAGCAAGCTCCCCAGCAAGGCTGCACAGCTGCTGCTGGAAAGCAGCAGCAGCCGCTGCAACACAGGGGGTGGTTCGTGCAGCTCGCTGGTGGGGTGTTGTGAGTGTCGAAACGACGGAGGCGAAATAAAGGAGAGGGCACGCGGTGCAGAGGCTGCAGCTCCTTGACGCCTTAGAAGATAATTCACCACGCGTTGAAGCCTCTGTTGATCTTCTTCCGAAAACTCAGTTCCTCCTGGAAGTGCTACGGGTGAAGACTGAGACGGCTCTGCAGCGTGGAGGGGGAAGCTCTTGCGCTGGAAGATACACTCCAGATACCCCAAAACGAGCGAATGGAGCTGCAGCAGCTGCCAGTCTGCCTCAGCCACGAATAGGGGCAGTCGCTTCAAGGCAGCAACGGCAGCGCTGGCGGCTGCTGCTGCTGCTGGACTGTCTGCTTCTGCTGCTGCTGGATTGTTTGCTTCTGCTGCTGCTTCTAGAGGCGAACATAAAAACTGCCGTGTTTGCTGCTGCAGCACGCGCTGTATGCGAAGCTGCTCCCCGAGCAGCCATTCCAAGGGAGCCACAGAATCAGAGAATCCTGAGAAAAAAACATCGCGAAGGCAAGCTTGCGCGCGTTGCTGCAACATCGCACTAGCCGCTACAGCTACTGCTGCCCCCCTCTTGCTGAGCATGCGCATGCAATGCGCTGCGGCTCACCGTGGTATAACAGAGTTGTTGCTGCTGTCCACAGACGATGCGCACAAGCGACTCGCGTCATGGAGTGTACATCCAGCTGAGGCGGCGTTTGCTGCTGCTGCTGCTGCATTAGACAGATGAGCACCGACTCTACCAGCTGGCGCATGCGCTGCAACTCTGCAACAGCGTCCATGGCAGCTGCTGTCGAACTCCTTTCAACGCTCTCGTCACAAGAATCCTTGCCGCGGCTGCTGGTATTGCTATTATTCGATCCAGCAGCAGCAGCAGAGGCAGCAGCAGCAGCAGAGGCAGCTCTGGGAGTAGGCGTCCCCCCACACACAGTCTTTAGCAGCAGCGAAAATGCAGAAAAGCGATCTTGCGCTGCTGTATCGACACCAGCAGTCCGAGGCTGCTGCTGCAGCCACTGAATCAGCGCAGATTCTCCTACTGCGTCATGCCCTAGAAGATCCACAGCCGCAAAGATAGCACTCGTGGCAGATTTTGCAGGAGGCGATATGTGGGGATCGCTGCCGAACGCAGCTGCTGTAGAGGTCTCAAGCTGAGACTCGTAAAAGGATAGCAGCCGCAGGAGCAAACTGTCGGGTAGAACAGAAGCAGGCAGCCTCTGCAGCAGTATCTGCCGCGTAGTCAACGCGAACACCACAGCGGAGCATCTTTTATCTGCCGCAATCAGCAGCGGAGGCGGCTGCTGGAGGGCTGCAGCCTTGTTGTAGAGTGCATGCTGCAGCTGCTGCTGCTCCAGCAGCCACTGCAGCAGCAATGGCGGCAGCAGTGCGGGTGTCTGCAGCAGATCGCACGCGTCGAAGCAGCAGGATAGCGCTCTAGCAGCTTCCAAGGCGACTGCAAGGAGCTGCTGCTGCTGCTGCTGCTGCTGCCCCTCCTGCACAGAAACTCCTAGCACACTGCCAGTGCATGCAGAAGCCGCTGCAGCAAGTAAGGGAGGCAGGATTGTCTCCGCAAGGAGTCTTCGAGCTTCTGGATGAGAGGGAAGAGACAGCAGGGGAGGCGCAGATCCCTGAGGCAAAATCAGCACAGAGGAAAAGAGAACCAACAACAACGGACAGGAAAAGAATACACGAGAGTCTAGCCTTGCAGGCAGGCTACTCAGCAGCATCTGGAAGACTGGCACTCGCAGGAGGAGGGGGAAAGTTCGATCTCTTTCACATGAATAAGCATGCAAAAAAGGCAGCATACTTTCAACGCTGCTGCAGCAATAGCGAGAGGGAGATCCTGGCGGTTGCTGCGTAGAGCAAACCCCAGGAGACTAAATACACTTTGCAGCTCCAGAACAAGAATTCCCTGTGGAGGAAACATGAGATGGAGGATAGTCGCACAAAAATCGACTGCACACATTAATTCTGCGCAGCCCTCTGTTGTACAGCGAATCGCCACACCCTCCCCCAACACACCGCTCTCACACATGACACATGGAGAGTCAAAAGGGGGGGTGGGGAGTAGCAGAGGACCGCAATATTATCTCCCGCAGTAGTAGTAGTAGTAGTAGTAGTAGTAGTAGTAGTATCATTATCCCCACTAGCAGCAGCAGCAGCATCATCATTATCCCCATCAGCAGCAGCATCATCATCGTTATCCCCATTAACAGCAGCAGCATCATCATCGCCATTGACGGCAGCAGCATCATCATTATCCCCAGTAGCAGCAGCAACTCGCGAGAGAGCCTTGCCTCCAGTCCAGCTACCGTAATCTGAAACGTATTGCGGGAAGCAGCCTCTGCCACCGCACAGAGGCAGGCGCAGCAGCTGCTGCAGCAGGGTGCATGCTGAACATGCTGCTGCTTCTGCTGGTG
Organism: Cyclospora cayetanensis; assembly: GCF_002999335.1. Taxonomy (NCBI): domain Eukaryota; phylum Apicomplexa; class Conoidasida; order Eucoccidiorida; family Eimeriidae; genus Cyclospora; species Cyclospora cayetanensis. The sequence continues at coordinate 81,207 of NW_020312762.1, read as the reverse complement.
CTGCAGACAAATGCGACGCAGCTCCTCCAGATCCTCTGCAGCGCAAGCGCTTGCAGTGCTGCTGCTGCGAGACGCGATGAGTGTGCTGGCATAGCTCAGCGCAACAAGGCGGTGTGCCCCCCCCCAACAGCCAACAGCTGCCTGGCTAGCGGAAGCATGAGACGCCATGCTGTCGACAGCGAAGGAAGCCTGCATGCGCAGCAGGGCGAGCGACAGCGGCTGGAGTGGCGCGAGAGAAGCTTCCTTAAAGCCGTTTTTTTTAGCAAAAAAGCGACATGCCAAGACGCTGGTGGCGTTGAGGCAGCCGCATGTGCAACTACAATCACCGACAACCGCCAAAAAGAGATATAACTGAAAAAGCAGATGCGCTTTCAGACTGCAACGAGCGTACAGAGTGATTCTTAATCTGCTGCTGCTGTCTCTGCAGCAGCAGCTGCTGCTGTTGTCGCTGCTGCTGATGCTTTCGCATGATGGCAGACGTGGTCGAGAAGCTGTAATAAAGGGGCCTGACATGCCCGACGTCGATGTGCTGCAGGAGAACCAACTGCAGCGACTGCTGCGGATACTCTTGCTGAACAAGCTGATAGAGGGTTAGCACCGAGGCAGAGTGCAACACACAGATCACGGAGTCTTCGAGAGTCTCCAGTGCCTGAGGATGCATTTCAACACAAGCTGACAATGCGGAGGGGAGATGTAGCCTAGTGGCTGGCTGGGAATGCTACCGCAAAGTAGGAGGCTTTCGTAGTGCTGCTTCTCTTACGCGAAAACATGCAGATTCTCCCTCTCCCAATCCTTTTCTTTCTCCCTCCCCCTTCCCTTGGGAAGTGCCGCTTACTTGCGCTGCAGCACACAGATTGAAGGAACGCTCGAGCTGCTTGACCTCGTTGCTGTGCACTTGAAGCAGCAGCAACAAGGTGCCAGCCGCAACCTGAGACACCGGGAAAGAGACGCAGAGCGACACTTCTCATCGAAGTAAAAGATGCAGTCGAGGGCTTTACTACTGCCGAGAAAGGCTGCTGCATACGACGGAATTTCGTGTCAATCAGCTAACCGCCAAGACAGGAGACGCGAAGAGGCGGCGCAAAGGGTCTGCACTGGCTAGCCAAGAGATGCACGGAAAATTCTGCATGACTTCCGGCTGCTGCTGCTGCTGCAACATCAGCAGCTGCTGCTGCTGTTGCCGATGCGGCTTCTCGCTGAGCTGCATGCGCACAATCGTCTCACAAGCTCGGCGCATTTGATTTCGGCTTCTGGAGCACCAGCACCAGCTGCTGCCGCTGCTTTGACTGCCAGGGGTGTCTGCTGCAGTGGACTATCCGCTTTTTGAGCGCGACAAAAGGCAGCGATGCACGGAGAGACTCTAGCAGCCGGAGTGGCTGTCTGTGTTTCTGCTGCGAATATACTGAAGGGCACACACGTCCAAGCGATAGGCGAGATGAGCGCTGCTTGCAATCGTCAAGACAACTACAGCGTTGCTGCAAGCCACACCAGCAACGACCAGCTCCTGCCGCTGCGGCGTTTGAGGCTGGAAAAATTTTCTCGCTGTGCAGCTGCACTCAGGCAGCAGCGGCAACAGCGTTGGCATAGGCCGCACGTCGAGCAGCGCTCCTGCGGCAGCAGCAAAAAAAAGCAGAGCTGCATGCAACAGATAGGCGCGCTGCTCTCGCGGGAGGGAGGGGGAGAAGGTTTGAGGGATTCAAGAAGAGACGGCTCTCCGGCTGTCGCTACACAGGAAGAGACGCACCAAGCGAGCGAATGCCAGTGGCGAGCAGCTGCTCCTCTGTTGAATAGGATAGCAGTCGTCGATGCAGTCGCAGCAGCACGAGAGTACCAGTCTCATCGGCAGCAATGACAGCGCCGACCCCTCCGCCGTGTAATAACGGCCCCCTTGTAGTGTTGCTGCTGCTGCTGGTAGTAGTGGTGCTAGAGTTTCGACTTCCCCCGCTGATCCCGCCGGCACTGCTGCTGCTGCTGCTGCTGCTGCTGCTGCTGCTGCTGCTGCTGCTGCCCTCCAGGAAGCGCACAGAGCACAGGCAGCTGTGCTGCTGCTGCTGCTGCCCTTCCTGGTTCGTTGCTGAGGCACTGTGAGGCGATGAGCTTGCAGCAGCAGCCGAGGGAGACGCCGTGCGGGCAAGGCACAGCAGTCGGAGCGAGAACTGCTGCTGCTGCTGCTGCTGCTGTTGCTGCTGTTGCTGCTGCGTTAGAGCATCCGTTTGCTGAGGTGTATCGGCAGACTCCTGAGAAGAGGTTATGGCCATCCATGCGACAATACCACTCCTGTAAGCGACGAAAAGGAGGCTTCCATCTGTGCTGCAGGCAAGGGCAGTTACAGCGCCTGCACCCTCCTTGGGTGAAGGAAATGCATGCGAGGCACTCAGAGAGGCGTTCAGCAGACAGCGGGATGAAGTGAACCTTTTTCGAAACGCTGCAGCCGCTGCTGCAACGTCGCTGCTGCCCGCTGCAGCGCTGCTCGCTGCTCCTGCTGCACCTGCAGATCCAGACGCAGCGGGAGCAGCAGCAGCAGCTGCTGCTGCCGGAGGTAAGGAGGAGATCAGTCGAGACAACACGCAAGCTCCTCGAGATGTACCAATCGCCACAAAGTCACCAGTGCGCGTGAAAGCAGTCATAACGCCGGCAGACCGAGTCACTTGCTGCAGTGCAGCAAAACTGCGCAGTCGCAATCACAAAGCGACGGACGAAAACAAGGCGTGTAGACGCGACACGCACTCAACGTCGATGCGCAACATGCAGCTAGCTAGGCACACGCACAGAGCGACAAGCACCACCATCCAACAGTAGCTGTGTAGGTGTGCAGCTGCCTCTCGTGTGTAGTCTGTCCAGTTGCCGAGGCTGTGGCTGCGTGTGAATTCGCTTGGATCAGCTGAGAAAAAACGAAACAATCGCTTACCCAGTGCTGCAGGGAGGGAGCGCTCCCCATGCAGGGTGCTGCCCTCCACTGACAGCAGAAGACTCTAAAGGCAGAGCAGCACTTCCCCCGTCTGCTGCAGCCTTTCCTCCTTCAGACACTCCCACCGCTGCAGCCTCCGCTGGCGAGACTGCGTTGCCAAGAGGGGCCAAAGCAAGCTCCTGCACGACTGCCTGGAGAGGCTGCAGCAGGATGTCTGTTGTAAGTGCCGTGTTGCCTGGTGCTGCGTTGGAAGGCGGAAGCTCCAGTGCAGCAACGACAGCAGCATCGCCACGGCTTGCAAGAGCCTTGCACTCCCATAAAGCCTTCCTTCTTGCGCACATGGAGGCAAGCGACTTCTGCGCATCCGTTTCACGCTCGGCACTTCCGTTCGCATCGAGCAACTCTAAAGCAGCAGGAGGCGGGGAGGAGTCTAGGGGGGGGTCGTTTTGGCTTTCGACTTCCTGCTGCATCAGCGCACTCCCGCTGCTGCTTTCACGCGAAGCTGTTGCCGAAGCAGCATGTGCAGCAGTTAACGGTCGATGCGGCGAAGGCGATGGTGTGCTAGGTCTGCTGTCTGTACTGTCGGGAGGCATACGCGTGGCGTGCTGCGCTTGTTGCGCAGCTGCTGCAGACTGCAGCAGCCCCCTGAGAAACACGCATGCATGCATGCATGCATTCCAGCCTCAACAGCTGGTGTCCATGCAACCCGCCATACCCTGTCGGCGAGAAAAAAAAAGGCAGCTGCAGCAGCACCGGAGCGACATATTGCGACTATATATATATACATATATAAATATATATAAATATATATATATATATGCAGAAAAGAGGGTGCTGCCACAGCAGCAGCGGTTTTTTTTCTTTTCTTTTTTTCTACCTTCGTCGTATAGGCCCATCCTGGTTAGTTCAGGAGCATACAAGAGACAGGAAACTCCCCACAGCACTCGCCAGACACCGAACCAACAGCAACACTGCATGAGCAGAAGGTGGAGCTGCAGTCAGCGTCTGCCTGCTTACTGAAGCCACTCCTCATCTCCGCTGCCGTCAGAGTCTTCAAGTGCCGCGAGGCAGGCAGCAGCAGAAAGGCCTTTTGCCGCTCTTTTCGACGTTTCTCCTTCAAGAGAACTGACAGGACGAAGCTGAGAGCCGAGACTGCCCACGCGGTGCAGTATTCCAGTGCCGCCTTCTTCATCGGAACTGCCGCTGCTATCAATGTCTAAGGCTGCTATCCTGGAGAGGGTGTATCGCCCCGCTGCTGGTGATGGTGGTAATGATGATGCTGCTGCTGCTACTGTTGTTGTATTCGTCGTTGTTGTTGTATTCGCTGCTGTTGTTGTTGTATTCGCTGCTGTTGTTGTTGCTGTTGTTGCTGTGCGACTCGAGAGGGGGCCTTCCGCGTTTAGACCTGAGGGAGCAACGGCGTCGTTGCTTGCACTGCTCTGGAATTCCAAAGGTGGCCAATTGCTCCCAAAAGCTGCACTTTCTTGCTGCTGCTCTTGCTGCTGTTGTTGCTGCTGCTGTTGCTGTTGCTGTTGCTGCTGTATGGAATCCATTGTGGTGCGTCTGGGGAGGCAGCTCTAGATGTACCTGGATGTCTACGGCGGCTGCTTTCGCCGGTAAGCAGCCGAGCAGTTGCCCATACAGTGCATGCATGAGGCGGGAGCGTGGTGCAAAGGGTCCCCCGATCTGCTGTAAAATATGGTACGAGCGCGTTCCTTGCGAATCCTGCAATTGCAGAAGCTATCACGGCAGCAGGCGCAGCAATGTAGTGGTGTTGCAACGCATGTGCATGCCTCTCGTTTTGCGCCGTGTAGGCCGACACATTCACATCTTGCGTGTTGCCTTCCTGCGACGCCACCCCTTGCCCCCTTTCTCTATCTGCCTGCTCGCTTGTCGCTCGTCCCACCAGGTTCCTCGCCGATACACGGGGAGAAGGGGGGAGAAGAGAAGGGGGGAGAAGAGAGGGGGGAGGCACACAGACGCTGCTGCTCGCACACCGCGACAGTGTCGCTCCAACGCTGCTTCCATGAAGCAGCCAGGGCACGCAAAATAAATTCTTGCAGACACCATAAGCGCCCATACGACCCTCTTCGCATGCAGGGGCCCTATACGTCTGCTGCTGCTGTTGCTGCTGCTCGTCGGCAGCGGCTCAACGCAGCGCTTCTGCCCGACACCGATTGGGAGTGAGTGTGCTACTTGATTTGTTGAAACTGCTAATAGCGCATGACACGCGGATTATTTTGCTGAAACAGCGCTGCTTTCTTCGAAAGTAGCCGTCCTCAGCAGCGTCGAAGGCCCCCCTGCGTCACGCGAGGCTCCAGCGCCAACCAAGCCGCCGACCTGGGAAGACAACTTTACGTATGTCTGTTAATGGGGAAACAGCAGAAATTCACTTTGTTCTGTAGCTGTAGTTGCACGAATAGGGCCTTTAATGCATTAAAAACCGTGTTTCCTCATAAAACAGTCCCCCATGGGCAGCCACGGACCTAAGCGCCAGAGACTGGCCTACACACGTTTCTTCAAAGTACAAACACTTTGAAAAATATGCACTCTGTGCAGAGAGGCAGCCCAGGAACAGGGAGGTTCCAGCAGGCCTGTCAAGTCCGCGAAAAGGGAAGTACTGCGAGACTGAAAAGCCAGCACGCCTCAGGTGCCAGCGTGGCATCGTCCTCCTGCTTCTTGAAGTGCTTTTCTGCTACTGCTGCATTAAGTCCGAGGGCTTTAGAGTTTCTAGGGTAACGGGAAAGCGTTTCGCTGTGTTCTCACGCCTGAACCGTTCCGTCTTCCTGATGGCGTCTATGCAGTTTTGCCTGTGCCATCATCTTGCACAAAAGCGAACACTTGAACGCCAGTGGCTGCTTCGGCCTCTCAACGTTGCAGACTCAGAGACACACGCGTTTGACTAGGCGCCCATGCCAAGCACAGCGCATGCGGCACATGCGTTCTCGGCGTCTCTGCGCATCCCACCTTTTTCATTGAAATCCCTACGATCGTCAAACTCTTGCTAGTGCCGCCTCACTAGTAGCTGCTCTTTTCCTAGAGTGAAGCCGCAATGGTCTCATCGGGGAGCCTCACTGTACTTCATGCAGTGCGTCCAACTCCAATGATGAGCACCTGAGAGAAAAGAACAGTAAGAACTTCTCTACGCGACACAGGATGTAGGCACTACCACAAACAGGAGGAGAGGGACAGGCAGAGAGGCAGCAGACGGCTTTCATTATTGGTGCTCCTGCCCTTGACGGGCTTTTTTGTGTTTTCCCAAGGCGAGGGAATAAATCGCAGCTGGAGGCGGAAGGCGCCTAGAAGGGAGTCACAGAGGAAGTTTCTTTCCAAGTGCCAACAGAGGCTAAGCCATGCGCCCCTAAGAGTCACACGTAAGGCAGACGGGCTTGGCCATCACTTGGGAGACTCAGTAAATGGTTTTTCAATTAGGGTGACGCGTCTTTGACGCTCGCATGCTGCTGCATAGACTTCCTCTTGGTTATTTTTTAGGCAGTCGATCTTTCTGCTTATGATTTCTTGGTGCTGCTGCTGCCATAGCGAACTTGAAATGCGTGATCCGCTGCACCAAGGTGCGTGCCTTCTAAAGCTTGCACGCTACGCTGCTTCCGTGTTGGGCGGGTGTTTGTGTCTTTCCAGTTGTTGACTGCGATTACTGTGGTAATTTCGCTTCTATCGCTACACACATACATCGACCGTTTCCCTGTCTTTGATCGCACCGTGCATCCTGAAGCTTAAAGTACCACTACGCGCTTCTAATAATATCGGGTGCTGCAGCGGCAGCGCAGCCTTCGACTATTACTAGCTCGTCCTCTATCACTAATGCCGAGGAACTCCTCTGTCTTCGCAACAGCAGCAAACAAAAATGCTTCTCCTCAGAGCAGCGTGTGGGCGGCTTAACCTTTGAACGGCCCAGGCGTTCCTCCTCCATAGGCTACTCACTGCCGTTGCTGCTTGTTTTTTTAAAGGCATCCTGGGGAGAGCTTCCCCTGAGAGGGAACGTCGCACGCAACCCCGAGGATTGCAGCGATCCAGACGCGAGAAGTTGTGGCACCTGCTGCCACAGGTCTGTTAGCTGCCACTGTAGCGTCGCTTGCTGCTCTTGCTCCTGTGGATGTTTTTTCTTCGGCTGGTGTTCTAGTAGCTGGCTTGAGAAATCACCAACTAGGTGGTTGTGGCTGTGCTGGTGCTGCCGCAACTGCTGGTGCTGCCGCAACTGCTGCTGTAACTGCATTTGCTGCTGTAACTGCATGTGCTGCCTTTCTTGCAGCAGCTGCAGCTGCTGCAGGTTTACCTGCTGCAGCATTTGTTGCTGCAGTGTCAGATCCTGGACTTGAGGAGAGGAGATCAAAAACTGCTCTTCAGAAGTCTGCTGCTCCTGTTGTAGCTGCTGCTGCTGCTGCAGCATCTGATCGTGGTGCTTCTGCACTAGAAGTGCTGCTAAGGTGACAGCATCGGTGCGCGTGTCTGCTGCTGCAGCGGACTCAGCTGTAAGGGGGCGTTGTTGCGCCTGTTTTAAAAGGTGTGCTGCTAGAGTGACGGGGTCGATGTACTGATCTACAGCAATTTCACCTTGCCGCAGCTGGTGCTGCTGCTCCTGCTGCAGGAGGGCTTCTGCGTGGACTGCCTCGCTTTGCTTCTCCGATGCCTCAGCACCGCCTTTTTGCGCCAAGACGCTATCGAGAGTATCCTCGTGCGCCTCCAGGCTGGCAGATTCTTCCCGAGACGCCAAAGGGAGGAGCGAGAGTAGAGAGCTCCGCGAGCCTCTTCCTGCGCTGCTGCTGCCGTTGGTTCTGTCGACTTGACTCTCGTCCTGCCCTGGCAGAGGAGCGAGAATGACGCTTGACAGCAGAGAAAGGGGGTCCAGCGAGAGTTGTGAGTTTCCCGTTGGTGCTGCTGCTGCTGCAGAAGTCGGTGCGGGGAGCTCCTGAGTGCGTCCTCCACGCTTCTCCTTTTGCTGCTGCTGCGTTAGAGCGGCTCCCGTCCGATTTGCAGCTGCAGCGGCGGCATGTGGAGCAGGGAGCTGAAGAGTAGCGCGATTGAGAGCTGCATTGTTAACGGGAGTGCCGCTCGAAATATGTGCTGCAGAGGCAAACGAGGAGCAAACAGAGGACTCAACAGCATCCCCCCACACAGGCACAACGTGTAACGGCACAGGGGAGAAAGAACAAAAGCGGGTGAGGACAAGACACATGGATTAAGGCGAAGAAAGGAGCTTCTGCAGAGAGCGCAGGAGAGTTTGCTTTGTGCCTCAAAGCAGTTGCATGCACCAAGCAGCAGCGCAGCCAGCGGCAGAGAGAGACGAGCACGAAAAACGTGGGCAGGGGCCGCATAATAGACGGGAGAAATGCGTCTAAGAGCAGACACAGAGATCGGAGCGCAGTGTGAGACAGCTACAGGAAAGGGCTGCATATAAGGTAGAAAGAAGGGTGCAGAGGCATCAGGATATATATTTATATATATAAATCGACGGAGGAAAAGGAGGAGCGAGACGGGGTGGGGTGGGGGTAAGGGAGGAGCGAGGGGGGAAGAGAGACAGCTTGAACCGGGAAATAATACAGCTGGCAAAGGGGGGGGGGTGGCTCGCTTGATTCTGCGCTCGTGCATGCATACCGGCAACAACTAAAGCTCTGTAAATGTCGAGACTTCCCCCACACCCTGAAAATGCCTTAAGGGCCTCATTAGGTCTGCAGCCTTCCATCAATGCCCTCTTGATTTCCAAGTAAGTTAAGTTCGGAAAGGCTGACCACAACAGCCCTGCCGCGCCAGCAACATGGGGGCAGGCAAAGGACGTGCCGTTCACGTCTGAGTATCCCGCAGAGCCGTCTGTCGTGTGGATGCCTTGAGAAAAAAGGCCAGCAGCACACAGCATAGGGTAGGAGCTGTCAGGTGGAGGAGAAGCGGAAGAAAAGGGTTGCTGCGGCATTTGTGCGTCGAGAGAGCGGATAATCGAAAAGCAGATGCAGCAGCAGCGCGTGCTCGGCGGAAAACAGACAAAGGGGAGCAGAGACAGCAGCGCATGGCGAAGCTTCCATATAGAGGGGGAGGGTGGGGTGAAAAAGAGGCGCTTAGGCACTCAGCTAGCTCGGCGTGGCCAGCACGCTGTGCATGCCTGTTGTACTGGCGAGATCAGCTTGTTGTTGGGGCTTTGAAGGAGCCTTCCTTGCAAGAAACGTGGCTCCTACAATACCCCTGATCTGTCGGCAGCACGGCGATTAGGCGCGAGACTGTATGAGCAGTCAAGAAGGTGGAAGAGAGGGGAAAAAGGAGGTTTATGCGCTCACTTGTTCCAGGTGCAAAAAGATGAACTGTCCGTACACCGTAGTTGGAGAAAGCTGCACGCCGGCCCTCCGCAGTGAGGGCGCCTACACTCACGATGTTGGAGATGGGGTATGTTGAGGGGGTGTGATCATTCCTTGGGAGGTCAAAGAAAGGACAGCAATAATAAAAATATTAGCGTCAGAAAAGGCGAACTGCAGGCGTTGACTGGAAACCAGAGGGATGGCGGAAGGCGAAAGAAGGCCAGCCACAGGGCAGGAAGGAGAGGGCGAAGGAGAGGAATTGCCCAAAATGCGATGGAGGGGTGGAAACGCGTGCGACAGAAGACAGAAGACGAAAAGCTAGAGAGTAACCATGCAGGGTGGGTAGAACAGGGTAACTTAGCGCACAGGAGCAGCAACAGCAGCCGTAGCGGCAGCAGACAAGAGGAGGACGGCGTAGATCAGCCAGAAGAAGGCAGGTTAGGAAGGAAGACTTCACAGGTGAGAGCACCAGGCACAAACAGCACATGCGACAAAAAGGCGTGCAGAATTGAAAGATGTCGATGCAGCCTCACTCGGGTAGGTCTGTGTTCAGATTGTGGTTCCCCGCAGAAGCTACGAAGAGATGACCAGCACGCTGCGCTCTCTGAATCGCCTCGAGCTCTAGATCGGCTTTGCTGAAGCAACGAATAGACGCCCCCCTCCCCGCAGCCAGCAGTCCTTTCTTTCTACTCGGAAGGATGCGAACGAGCAACGTGGGCAGAGACAGCCGTACCGCCACCCTCTGCAGGAGCTACGTGGAGGCTGTCACCAGGCGTGACAGCGTCAAAAAATACAAAAAGATATATCCCAAGAAAGCAGCAGCAAACGCGACAATGGGAAAGCAGCATCACAACGCCACACGAAGGCTTCCCTTGATGCTACTATAAACACGACAGCATCACAACGCAACATGAAGGCTTCCCTTGATGCCACCATAAACACGACAGCATCACCACGCCGCACAAAGGCTTCCCTTAATGCTACCATAAACACGACAGCATCACCACGCTACATGAAGGCTTCCCTTAATGCTACCATAAACACGACAGCAGCACAACGCCACATAAAGGCCTCCCTTGATGCTGCCATAAACACGACAGCATCACCACGCCACATGAAGGCTTCCCTTAATGCTACCATAAACACGACAGCATCACAACGCCACATAAAGGCTTCCCTCAATGCTAGCATAAACGCGACAGCATCACCACGCCACATAAAGGTCTCCCTGAATGCTACCATAAACACGACAGCATCACAACGCCACACAAAGGCTTCCCTTAATGCTGCCATAAACACGACAGCATCACCACGCCACATGAAGACTTCCCTTAATGCCACCATAAACACGACAGCAGCACATCACCTTGGAAATCCCTGCAGTGCTGTGCATGCTCGACGTCTCTTCCCGCTGCTTACCCGTAGCCTCCGTAAGAGTTGTTGCTGATCCACGCCCCCATCTTGACAGCATAGTCAATGGCTTGCACTTGGTTGCTGACGGAGCCTTGACCTCTGCCGATGAACTTCAGGCACATGATCTGACAACCCCAACAGACTCCCACCATGCCGACGAGGTTGTTCGCCACCGATCCTAAAACGCCAGCTGCACCCGTTCCATGCCCGGAGGAGTCAGGCCGCACTTCTCCGTTGTTGTTTACAAAATCCTTAACAAGCGCAACAAAGTGCATTCCAACGCGCAGAATGCATGCGAATCTCGCAGCGCAGCACGCCAGCACCCACAAACTCACACAACCTCCCCCCCAAACGCCTCTCCACGCCGCAAGCAAGCAAGCGGAAGGAGGAGAAGAAGGCGCTCTAGGCGAGGCCGCTTGGTGGCTTTGTCTCGTCGCATATATGTATATGCATGTATATGTATGTATGTGTATGTATATGTATGTATATCTATCTCTCTCTAGAGGCTACGACACTGTCTACCCAGGCTTCAAGCGTTGCAAGGTGGCACAAACCCTACCCATCCATAACAGTCATCGATAAATCCATTGTTGTCGTTGTCGATTCCATCCCCGCATATCTCTCCGGGATTTTTCCAGCGCTTGTCTTTGAGGTCGGGATGACTCAAGTCGCAGCCGCTGTCAATGACTGCGATAACCATAGGTCTCTGATCGCCATTCCACAGTCTCCAAGCCTTCTCCGCGTGGATTCCGAAAGGCGATGCATCGTGCAGATTCCACTGTTTCCTGAAGATGGGGTCGTTCGGTGGAACCCGTCCCGAGGCTTTTGTCGATGCGCCACTCGAAGTCGAAGGCGATGCAGCATCAGACACAGACGCCATCACACGCGCACTCAACTCAGATATGCCAAACCCCTGCAAGCGCCTTGGATTTCGCGACGCTGCACTTGAGGGGGTCCTAGGGGATGCAGATTCTCGTTCTTCTGCCTCCCTTCTCTGCGTCTGTTGGGGGGGGGAAAACCCCTTCCCGCGTGTCTCCTCCGTGGCACGCCCGTGCTCCCGTGCGGAAAGCGGCATGTCAGGCTCCTCGAGGAATTTTCTCGAGTCTGCGAAGCCTCGCTGCACGCACGGGAGTTCAGAGGTCACCCCCAGCACCTCCGCAGTCGAGAGCCCTTCTGGAAGCTTGGTGATCACCTCCATCTCGAGAGCTGACAGATAGCGCGTCTCCATGGAAGACACATCTGGACTCACGGCTGCGACTTGAGCTGCCTGGAGCAAGTCTGTGTCTAGAGCTTCCGTGTGCTTCAGCTGCTTCTGACGCAGCAACTGCGACACACTGAACTTGAGCGCAGACACTGCCGCAAATCGAGCTTCCTGTCCGTGCAGAAGCTCCGCATCTTGCTCGTTGTTTTCCCCTTCACCCGACCCCTCAGGAGCAGGCAAGGCTGCCTGGCAGCCTTCCAGAGAATATGCCAACACCACCTTCTCCGATCCTTGCGATCCCCCAAGACGCATTCGCTGCTTCTCTCTCAGTACCCACGACGCATCTGGAGGCACCTCCGCATCTAGAGTAGCAGAATTGCGGCTTTCCGTTGCTGCCGCGACTTCTGCCACTGCTCTACTAGAGGCTGCTTCTCTTAGGGTTCCCAGAGTTACTTCGCCAGCGGCACGTGCGGGGGGGGGGGAATGCGAATTCGCGAACGAAGACGGCGTTGGGATTGGCTCGAAATCCCACGGTCCAGAAGATTCCGCATCCCATAAGCTGCCTTCGCCAGGGGAAAAAAGCCCCTCCCCCTGAACAAATTGTACCACGCCGACTAGCCAGCAGCAGCAGCGGAAGGCTGCTGCTGCCGCGACGCCTCTCTTCCACCAAGTACTCATAGGGAACTTCAAGCGCGGCGAAGAAGAAGCAGCAGAAACAGCGGCACGCAAGACGGGAAAGCGGCTCGAAGATAGAAGCGCCAGCGTGCGCAAACCCTTCACAGGTTCACTGCTTCGGCTGCGAGGTGGGGGGCAAAGGGACCCTCATGGGGAGGGATATCCGAGCATCGACATTCAGCGCTGTCGCGGGAAGGCTGAGCCGCGCCAACTGCAAAAGGGAGGTGCGCAGCTGAGCTGTCTGGCGCCGTCTGAGGCACCCGGTGTCTTTGCTTCTGCGTAGGGAATCCCATGCAGGAGGCTGTGCCTGGGGTGCAGCTGTCTGACTTGGCAGGCCCCCTGAGGCTCTGTCTCTCTCCGCAGCATGCAGGAACGTTTGTCTCGTGGACAGGGAGAAGCAACGCTTCTTCGAGGTTTTCTCGAGTGGGGTTGCCGCTGCCGCTCGGTTCCACTCCTTTGGTGCGCTTCCCCCTTTCGGCAGTGCAGCGGAGGCGGGAGCACCGCCTCTGGAGTTTCCAGGAAGAACTGGGGGGTAACGGCTGAAGGCTTCAGCGACGCATAGGAACGCCGCGGGGAGTTGAATTGCTACAGAAGGAAGATGGTTCTACGCGCAAGGCAGTGCTCTTATTCAGAAACACAAGTGGGAATAGGGGCGCCGGCGGGAAACTCCACGAAACGACGGGTGTTTAGCCCTCTGTGCTATTCCGCGAGAGACAAGCAATACCACGTAAAAGCTTCCAAGAGCACAGAGGCTTGCGTCGATTGCTGGTGCTACCGCTGGGCAGGAAAAGGTGACCCTAGAGGGCTACAGTTGGACACAGCGGAGCCTGCTGAGCCTGCGAAAAAAGACGCAAAAGAAGGGTGCTGGCGGGTGAAAATCTTTTCTCCCTCATGAATGAATGGCTTTAATATTGTTTCATTTTGCAAACACCAAGAGTTCCTTGGTATCAAGGCCAAAGAAACAGCGAAAAACCCTAAACACAGAGCCCCCGACGAGCGCCACCTGCACAGACAGCCCAGCCCGGCCTAAAAAAATCCCTCCATAGCCTCGGTTATACATTCACCTATTTCAATGTAGCACTTTCCTTGTCATTCGATTTCTTTCTTTTGCCTCCCAGCTTCAGATTCTCCCCGTTTCATGGTCGGCAACTATACCCAGACCACACCACCTGGCACGGCCCCACAGATCTTAAGCCCTCAGTTACATTCCCTGCCTTTGAGGCCCAGATCAGCAAACAAATGAAAATTACAAGAATTTGCTGGCGAGCACCTTCGAACATTACCCTTTTCATGTAAATCACTACGCGTAGAGCCCTGCGGCATGCTGTCAGGGGCGAAAGCTTTCGTTTTGGACTTTGCGGTAAGCGGTTAGTGGTAATACATGCAAACTGAAATGCGTTAAATGAGTCTTCAACTCACAGATCTGTGTGTGAAAAAGTCTTACCAGGACACTTTGAGCTCCAGAAACTGTGTCTGCACTGCATCCTTCGCATAATGTTGTCTAGAGAGGCGCAAGGAATACATCAAGCCGGCTAACCCAGAAAACAAGAACGCATCCTGGACCTCTGAGCTAAAAAGGGGAGTAGGCAGATCATAGTGGGCACTGACACTTGCTACCTCTATTGCAGCTGCAGGGATATTGAAGGAGGCGAAGAAATACGCAAACCAAAAAGTCCTACCACCGCTCACTTTAGTTCTCCGGTGATCCCACATCGTTTTTAACTGTATATTTCTACTAGAACATCAGAGCTGCCTACCTGTAGCGCCTATCTCAGGTCTTCATAGCCACATTCATACAAGCTAATAAAAACTACCAAATGCCCTTCCATACATCTCCCCTTTTCCTCTTCCCGCGTCCGTAACGGTTCCTCTAAGGAGGCAGAGGAACGCCTAGGGCACGCGTCGCTGCATCGTTCAAGTACTATACGAGCATTCACGTGTAGCTGCACATAGCATGTGCCGCTCGCGCGTCTAGCCCTGCATCTCTCATTGCATGGTGTTAATGCTATCCTACACTGACCAAAGTATACGAACTTCGAAAAATCATTAATCCAGCCTTTACTCAGTACGACAAGTGGGGTGGAAAGTTCCTAGTCCTACGTGAATGTGCAGTGTATCAGAAAGTGCTTTACAGTGGCCTACGTCGTCGACCTACCAACGCGCCAGAGGCCAAGACGGGGCAAAACTAATAGGAAGCTGGGAGCTCTTGGATGAACATCAGGGAGGAGTTTTCAGCTAAGGACACTGTTCCTCAACATGGTGGCGTATTTTGAGCTTATGGCCATCCACCTTGCTGTGCCCACAATTCTGGTCCCGTAAAATGGCTGGCATAAAGCTATCCCGGTAAAATTGGCACTGAGAAGGTGACGAAATCAACATAGGGAAGATAGATAAAACGAGGAAAGATCCGAAGGATGGGATGTAAAGCGAGAAAGGGGTAGAAGCAGAGAAAGAAAGAATTGCAAGCAGACAGCAAGGCAGAGGAAACTCGTTAGCGGCACACGAAGCAAGAAAAGCAGTGGACAAAGGCAACCAACTACAAAAAGACAGCAGAAAGAGTTCGAAATGCGCATTTAACGAGGGTCTACCAGGTATTGCAACTTCGTCTGTTCTAGCTCGTCTCTTTCGGACGCTTGAGAGGGGCCCGAGGGAAAGCTTGGCAGGAATACGTTTGGATCCAGAAAAACAACACAAAAAGTTGCCCGTCGAGATCGCCACTTTCGTCGAGCATGAGCTGTGGCTGGCCCTTTACCGATACAGCTCCCCTTCAGTTACTCTACTTTCCAGGCTGTCAGCCTTGTACAATTTCTGCGCTTGCTGCAGCTACTAATAATACGCCTGCACCGTGTCCAAAGAAGAGTTGCTCAGGACTCGTGGATCCTAGTAATACCCAGGAAGACATTTATTCGTTAAACAGTGAAAAGAGTAGTATGTGCGCCAAGGGCACTACAGTCGCCGTTCTGCGAGGCAATGCCACTGGCCACATTCTTGTGTAGCCAGCCACCCAGCCGGCTAACTCCCCGCCAGCAACTGCCGGCCTGGTAGCTTCCCTGTGCTGGTCTGCTTTCCCCCATAGTGGCTGTACCTCCGGAGCAGAAGCGTTCCCACCCTCATAAGACACTGTTCCCCCATGAAGCAGCGAATGCCGCTTCCTCATGAAGTGCGGCTACCTTGGCGGTGCCAGAGCCGGTGCATCACGTTCGCGTGCTTCAGCGAACGCATGAATGCATATGTATATATGTATATGGCCACTGCATGCATGCAGACCATGCATGCCCGCAAGTTCATGTAGCCAACGCATGCACACAAATACGAATGACTAATGCATGGATGTCGAAAGCGACAGCCAACGCGTGCATGCATGCATAAGCTGCAAGAATCGACTGCGGCCCGAGCACACGTGTAAGCATACAGTCTAGGTTGAGGCCATGCACGCAAGCATGTACTTTTTCTAGAAGCCTGGGGAGAATCAACATAACCGACAACTTGCATGCGAATGCTAGGTGATATGACAAGGCTGCCTGCACATAAAGTGAAACGGGCTTCACATGAACGCACTCGCATTCAAACAGAGCCTCGAAATGTCTCATCTCAATGAGAAGCAGAGTTAAAAATACCCTTATTGTACAGGAAACGCACATGGTCCCTCCTGTGCCAGCAGCCTGCCTGTAGATGGCTAGCCACCTATCTCGGCAGGAGTGAACTCGCCAGCTATCGGCTGGAAAGAAGCGACAGCCAGCTACATCCTCAACTGCTACAAAGCAGCGAGAACAACTGCTGACTCGGAGTCATGTGCTGATCGCGTTGGTAAGTAAACGCAGCTGCGTTCTTCCCTCCAACTTCAACAATACTGCACGACCCTGCTGCTCTGCTACTTCCGCCGTTTCCTGCTGCTGCATTTTTCCAGTTGTAGCCACACCCACCCATTAGGCCTCCTCCTCCGCTTCGACGGGCAACAAGTGCTTTCTGATACGGCTGAGGATTGTATTTGCCGCTTCAGCATCTCCTGCTCCTCCAGCACCTGCAATGCTGCTACTGCACGCTGAAATTGAAGCTGCGTTGCTGCTGGCGTTGGCGCCGCCGCCGCTGCTGCTGCTGCTGCTGCTGCTACATGCATTCGGCGTTGGCGGAGGCCCTTGTTCGCAAGGATCGGCAGCCACAGTAGCACTAGCAAGCGACGGGGAATCTTTATCCCATCCGTGCATCCTGCGGCTGTTGAGTGGGAGCAGTGCATCGTCGGATAGCTGTTGCAACGGAGACGGCAATCCCAAGGAGGGAGTCCAAGAGGAGCACCCTTGAGGCCCCTCGTGTGGCTGCGGGGGAGTTAGGGGAGCTAGCAGCGCGGAATCATCCCCCCCTCGAGCCTTCAGCAAACACGGGGGAGAAAGCACAGTGTCTACTGCCCTGAAGGAAGACAGCCTCAACGGAGGCGAAGGGGGGGGAGGAGCCGCAGCACTGCGACGCAGGGGGGAGGGGCCCCCAACTCCAGATCTGCCGTTTGCCACAGTCATCCATAGGGAACAAGCACCCGAGTAGGGGCCCCCCCCTACTCCAGACAAGGAGTTCGCAGAAGACCCCTTTTCCGGTTTGCTGCTGCTGCTGCTGTTGCTGCTGCTGCTGCTGTTGCTGTTGCTGCTGCTGCAGAGCGGAGACTCAGGAACTGCCGCCACAACCTGCGTGGGAAGATCCCTGCTGACTGCCTGCTGCTGCTGCCCGCTGCTGCAGTTGCTTGTTGAACACTGGCTGGTGCTGCTGTTACTGCGGAGTAACTCCTCCTCCCCCGCAGGACCGCTCGCGTCTCGCCCCCTGCTTCCCGGCGCTTCTTCCCTGTCGATGCCAACGATCGACGGAGACAAGAGAGCAGCCATCGCTGCAGGCAGCTGCTGGGAGCTGCTGCTGCGCGAGAGACGCAGCAAGTTATCCTCCTCTAGGCCCCTTCCTGCCGCTGCTGTTGCTGCTGCCGCCTTCAGGATGGAGCCGCCTGCTGGAGCGGGCGGAGAAGCACCCGCTGTGGCGGCTGCGCGCACTGCAGCGGCTCTGCCGCTGCTGGTGGAAGCGTCTTGCTGCTGCTGCTGATCTATGGAATCCATCAGCAGAGACACTGGAGCAGACGACAGCAGGGGCGTAGCCGGGCAGGAGGGAAGGTAGACGAAGTTGAGCAACGCCTCCTGCAAGCCAGATATGGAATGCTGCGCTGACAGTCCCTCGAAGCACTCTCCGCCGCTGCGTTGAGAGGCTCCCGAAGCAACAACTGTGCCTGAAGCACCCTCCGTCGCGATGTCGGCTAAGCGTCTGCTGGCGAGGGGCCCCAAAGGAGAAGCGGCATGCAGACTGGTGGGTGGCGACAACAAGTACTGCATCATGTCGACCTTGTTGCCGCCGCTGTGGCGAGGAACCTGCTGTTGCTGCTCGTCTGCAACCAGCCTACTGAAGGAAGTGCTAAGATTTCCGGGACGGAGAAAGAGAGCCGAAGGAGACGTAGACAGCGACAAGCTTTCCCCCCCCATGGAGCCTGCGACAACATCCTTGCCCACACGGCAGGGCGGCCCTCCAGACCTGGTGTATGCCTGAGTGGTGGGAATCTCGCGCTGCTGCTGCTGCTGCTGCTGCTGCTGTTGCTGCAGCAGATCGTCGCCATCGGATGGCTGCTGCAGCAGCCCCCAACGGGGGGTAAGGGGACCGTCGGCGGCAAGAGAAGCCGCCGCTATTCCGTTCAGTAAGTATCCGTCTTCCTCTCTGTGTTTTGTTTCCGAAGCGTCTCCTGACGCTATGTCGTCACCAGTGCTGCTGCTGCTGCTGCTGCTGCTGCTGCTGCTGCTGCTTCCCCCGTCTACTCCCGCGAGAGACCCTCCTTGCTGCTGCTGCTGCTGCAGGGGATCTATGGATGCGTTGGGCAGGAGCTCGGGGGGAGGTCCATGGAAATATGCCACTGCTTGCATGCTTCCCTCCGGAGTCTGCCCGACGACGTGAGCGTTGACTCCACCAGCAGCCTCTCGACCCGCGCCTTCCGTCGGATCCTTTGCTGTTCGCAGCATTTCGGATACAGAAGACACCCGCTGCAGCAGCAGCTGCTGCTGCTGCATGCGGCGCTTCCTGCGGGTGTTGATGGCAGTCCCCCCGATGTTGACGCTGTCTGCTGCCCCAACCATTGCAGCAGCAGCGGCATCGCCAACAATCGCAGCAGCGGCTGCTGCAGCTTCTTGTTTCGCTCTAACTGCAGTCTTGTTATCGCTCCGTCGGCTCCCCCCGGAAGCCCTCGGAGAATTCGCTGTAGCTACACCGCAATACGCCGCCGTGGAAGTTGGCGCCGTTGCCGCTGCTACCCCGCCAGAGCTTCCCGCTTCTTGCTGCTGCTGTTGCAGTTGCTGCGGCTGCTGCAGCCTGCGTTCCTGCTGCTCCTGCTGCTGCCGCTGCTTGTTCGCTCTGCGGACAGACGCTCTACTTGATCCCCCCGCAGAGACGGCAGCGGGGGGAAGCGTCATTTCGTCCTCCCCCTCCCCCTCCACTGAAGAAGCTACTCCCGCAGGCTCCTTCTCCACGCGATCAAAGTTGATGAAACGCGTCGCTGCTGTGTCCGTCTTCTTGGCAGGAGGCACTGTCAAAGGCCTGCAGCGAAAACAGCACCCACAACCGCAGCAGCGCGATCACACCGCAGACAGAAGGATATTCAGCATAACGCTTCGCAGACGCCGCTTCACCCTCACGCCCACAGCGACCTGTCTTAATCTCTCTCGCTACTTCTGTTCGTTCATCCGGTCCGCTTGGGATCTGGAGAATTTAGGCAACGCGCTTCCCGTGACAGCGAGCACCTCGGCAGCACAGTAACAGCCCCAAAGAAACAACCCTGAAACTCCGAACACCCCCATTCCCTTGCTACGCATTCGCCTCGCTGCTCCCCCCTCCTCCCTTCCCAAGGGTATGCCTTGACATGCAGGCATCTCACATGACCCTATTCGCTCTGCTGCTTGGAAATTGTGCTGTGTCGGACCACCCGTTGATTTTTTCAAGCTCGATACGAAGATCCTCCGCCTTAGAACGCGCCGCATAGAAGCCATATTTCTTGATGGAATGTGTCTTTTGCCGCCGTTTGCTTTCATTCTGGGGGTCCCGGTATACGACGCGCCACTCCCGCTTGCCTGAATCAACACGTAAAAAATTTAATAAACATAATTAATACAAACTAATACATATATATACAAATATATACGCCTAAGCGGCAGCGGCACTGACCAAAAGTAAACACCCTGACAGATAGAGTAAAGATGCATGGGCATGTTGCAGCGGCAGAGCAAGTCCATCGTTTGAACGGGCACACAAAAACAAGCACATTAACAATCAAACGGAGGCAAGCGCAACCAATCACATACACAAACACACACACAAACACATACATACACACACATACACAAACATACACACATACACAAACATACATACATACAAACACAAACACACACGTGCATACAAACACACACAAACACACACAAACAAACATCCACACACAGACATACATACAAACATACATACACACACAAACATATATACATCCACACACAGACATACATACAAACACAGCCCCCTCTTAACACAACACCCCCACATACACCCCTAAACATGCGCATAAATATACACAAAAAACGAATGTACCAAAGTGATAGTAACATCCTGGGACTGTGGAGAAGTAGTCTTCGTCAGGAACCGTTGGCACTCGAAAGGCGTCTGCAGGAATTCTTCTTGGCTGGTGCACATTATCTGAAGCTGCCTCTTTGTCGATGCTTGCGCTTGCAGCAGCCGCTGCTGCGGCTGCCGCTTCTGCATCTGCTGTGGCTACGGAGACACACGAGGCTGCTCCGCCTTTGCGCACAGGACGCCCGACGCGGCGCGCACAAGCAGCAGATCCTTTAGATGCTGAGCGATTATTATTGCGACTTCGCGCAGAGGCATTGCCACGCGCAGCAGGAGCTGCTGCCGCTGGAGCAGGGGAGACACCTGCTGAAGACGCTGCTGCTGCTGCCCCCGTCATGTTGTTGCTGCCATCAGGAGGCATCGCCTCATGCGTGCTGGGGGTAATACCAGCCGCTGTTGCTGCTGCAACGTGACTTGCAGCATCCGCAGATGCTGCAATAGACAGGACGGCGTCTGAGAGCGGCAAAGATCCAGCAGGAGCTGCTGCAGATACTTGCTGCGAAACCTTCAAGTTTGCTGCGTCACTCAGAGCAGCAACAGCAGCAGCAGCAGCAGCTGCTGCTGCTGCTGCCGCGGCCGCTTGCTGCTGCTGCTGTTGCTGCTGCTGCGCTGCAAAGCTGAGCGCTGAACGCAAAGCACAAAGCCACAGGAGCAGCAGCAGCAGCAGCAGTGCGTGGCAGTTGGCTGTCTTTTTGAGAAAGCAGCAGCGGCAACAGCCCGTCACCTTTTCCGCCTGCCGAAAAGGGGTAAAACGTCATGAAAGGGAAGCAGCAGCAGCTTCGAGGAAACGACGGCAAGCGGCAGCTGTATGGAGTGAGTGCACAGACGCGGCTCTGGATGTATCCAGACAGCACTGCCAAGAACGAGAAAGAAGCATTTTCTATGGGAGAAGACTCGTACGACGCATAGCGGGGGCTAAAGCCGCAGCAGTAGCAACAACAAGAGTCGCAAGAAACAAGGCTCACCAGCTGCTTTCCCACCAGCACCTGCGAAGAGGCGCCACGCTTCTGTAGTTTGTTGCTGCTGCCGGTGCTGCTGCAAAAGCTGCTGCTGCTGCTCGAAGAAATGTTGTTCCCTGTGCTGATGGAGACGCACCAGCTGCTCTTGCAATTGCTGCTGCATTGCGCTATCCATAGCGGCGCGCGCTCGAGCAGCCGCTGCAGCCGCTGCAGCGGCTGCTGCGCTGTTGCCCCCTCCGAGACTTGCAGCAGCAAAAGCTGCTGCCGTAGACACCGCCTGCTGCTGCTGTTGCTGCTGTTGCTGCTGCAACGCAAGCAGCGCAGCAGCCTGGGCGGAGGGGTGGACGGCCTGCGCCTGAGCCAGCATCAGCTGCTGCTGGCGGTGCAAAGCATGCTGGTGCTGAAGGCGTTGGTGATGTTGCTGCACAATGAGCTGCTGCTGCTGCTGCTGCCGCTGCAGGAGGAGCTGCTGCTGCAGAGCTTGCTGCTGCAGCAGCTGCTGCTGCGTCAAGTGCTGAGCATTCATCGGCGTAATTTTCGGTTGCAGCGCTGGAGGGCCGCTAGCAGCCGCAAGTGCGTCTTGCGGAGCTCCTTGTCGCATTTGTTTCCTGGTGTCTTACTGCTGCCGCAGCAAGAACGACGAACCAAAGATGCTGATCTTGCTCAGCAAATGCCAGTGGCCATGTGGCGTTTCCTTGGATGCTGCTGCTCTGCGCATTCTTCTTCTCCTCCTCCTCGCTGCCTGCGCTGTGTACATGCAGAAGCAAGAAGCGCTCCTCCTCTTTGGCTGTTTTCTGTCGGTCCCTTTCTTCTGCGTAATCAAAGTGCAGCGCGGGTGCCAGCACCGGCAGTTCTGCGAAGCAAGAGAGGCTAGAAGCGATTAAGCTGAAGCTGTTGCTTCAGGATGCAGACAGCAGACACAAGAGCTCAGAGACCTGCCGAAGAAGCAAAAGGCTGAAAGCGAAAAAGGTAACGGTGCCAAGGCAGCGGAACTGCACTCCTGCATCACCGCAACCTCCTGCCGGCCTGGGCGTATATGTGCTGCTGCTTGTAGCGGGGGGATTGGGTGAAAAAGTGTTTACAACAGATTTTAAAACAACAGAAGCAACGCGGATACGAGTTGTTGCGCAATAGGATCGCGAGGGGACGGCAGAGCAACACCAAGAGCAGTGGGAACGGCTGCTCGACAGTGTGCCTCTGAAGATCTCCGAGTGTTAGGGGGTGTCGCTGTTGCGGAAGCAGTTAAGAAGCAAAAGGTATTTTGCCGGTTCAAAATATACAACACAACTCGAATTTGCAGTGTATGCATGGAGACCTCGTGCGAAGAGAGGGCCAGCATCACCACCCGAGGCCTCTCTGGCCTCCCCTCCACTGGAGCTTGAACCCTAGAATCCAGCAAGAAGCTCCGGGAGGCAGAGGGACGGGCAATCCCCCTTCTCTTTGTTTAATCGTGACGAATGCGGGATTTAAACCGCTTATCAATGCACTGATTCCAGTGTATCCTTCCACTGCGACAGATTTCTCACTTTGCGTGCACTCAGGGGGACCTCGGCAGCCCAGGCAGCAAAACGCAGCCTGGTACTCTAGGGTAAGCGGCAGGCGTCTTCTGCCTTTTGGCAAAGCCGTTTCAACTGCTTTTGCCTTCTTTAATGGGATTTTAGCAAATAAATAATGCACCAAAGCAGCAAAAGCCGCCAGCTTCGCATAAAGCTCATGAAAATTTGCCCCCCCCTGTTCATAGCAAGGTGACACACACCCGCACGACCATTCTCAGAGCACGCCTAGGCCAGTGCCAACCCCATAAATAAGCAAAAACGATCAAAACGGTTCCCTAATAAGCCTATAAAGTCTAGAAAGCGGTGCATCGGCTTTGTCGACGGATGCACGAAAACGCACCAAGCAACCCCAGCTGAACATTAGCAACTGACGTTGGGCAAAGGAAGCCGTGCAATCCGATCTCTAAGACTCCTCCTGCTACAAATGGGATTCCAAAAGTGTGACTCTATGCGGCACCAAAGGCCGAATTCTCCACCCCTACTGATACGTGCAGAGAGAGACGCGCAGCTATCGGGGCTGGGAAGGAGCTTCGCTTGTGTGCTCTCGTCTACGATACACTACAATAACCTCTAAGGCCACAGCGCCACCTCTTCATGCAGTACTCGGTGTCTACGCTCCTCCTACAAGCACGCTGTGCATGGTGGGCGTGCTTGAGCCCACGCAAGTGGGTATATACATATATTTATACTTGAGTGTATATATACCTATGTACACTACATATGTGTATCTACTAGAGGCCATTCTGAAACGAAGTTAACGGATGCAGGCTGACACAGCAGTCACCCCTCCTGTCTGCTGCAGAGCCTGCAGGACATGAACACGGGGGGATGACGACTGTATTTGTGCGTAGAAAGGCAGCCCTGACAGTGCAGTTTTTTGCTGCTGCCTGGCGTCTATGAGGCCTAGGTGTGCTGAAACCCTAGGCTCTCATCGGAGGAAGCTGAAAGAGCACTCGCTACGAGAAAGAGACAAACGAGGCAGGCCTCATACAAAGCCAAAGCCTTCCCTCCCCTCCGTAATCGCTAAGAGGAGTTTCTTCCTCAAGATAGCCTTAGAAGTGTAGGCAGGGAGATCCAGCTGGTTGAAACAAGTGTGCGCGGAAGGCAGTCTGTTTTCTCCATAGGCCCTAACAAGGCAGAGACACCGAAAGAGAGGACGAGCAGGATGATGAAACTAGCAGCTCCAGCGACAGGAGCTTGATTTCGACGCCAGACAGAGTACTCAATCAGACATAAAAGGAAAACAGCGAAATAGGGTCATAAAGGAGTGTAACTGAGGCACAGCCAGAGAGGGGAAGAGCGAGACATAACGGGAAAGCAGAGACGATGCAGCCATAAATGAGGGAAGCGAAATCGAATCAAGGACGTCCAGAAGCGTGGAATTGCCATATCCCCAGACAAAAAACGCAAGGCACTGAGTATTTTAGGCACGTCGATCATCCAGAGGTCACTCCTTCCCTCGCACACAGAGCATGCTGCCCCCTCCTTTCGACGTCTCACTTTTGAATTGAGAATTTCTGAGGGCCCCGCATCCCCACAAGATTCCTAAAACCTCCGATCGGAACTCGCGAAGTTCCCGTCACGAACTGCAGGAATGCTGCCTTCTGGGGTGTATCGAACTCTTCCATTATCTGGAGACGCCACATGCGCACACCCCTGCATGCAATGTCTCGACTACCCCACCTCCCGCTGTCTCGCCAGCGTACAATTTAGGATGCATACGATGCGTCGCTATGTTCCCGTGCTCTAGCCGAACTCTGACCCCTTCTTTCTGTGTGCAAAACGACTCGATTTCCCCTATTTGCAACTGTGTATGTGTCCCAGCGATTTTATCCGCTACTTCGAAACACCCCCTTGCGCGGCTCCTATTGCACAGGCAGTGCATATGCTGATCGCACCTCCCAGAACCAAGGAATTGGCTGCTCATTCGGAAGATAATTCACGTATTCCGTATTCTCCTGCAAGTCTGCCACATTGATTGTCGGCAACCCCGACAGAAGCAATTCTAACTCCTAAGCGCAGAAACACGCAGAACAGTTGCGGGGAAAGACATTACGCACCATCGTCCATGAAGGGCCAGACGATAATGAAGGGAATGCTCATACCCAGAAACACTCACACACAGACACTCACACACAGACACTCACACATACATAGAGAAAGAGAGAAAAAAAAAGGCACAAGGCATAGGCTACTGACGGGGAGGCAAGTCAGTAAGAACAGCTTCGGAGAGGCCACGGACTGTACAGCGAACGAGGCACGTGCTGACTTAGCGCATGAAAAACGTGAAATGGGCATAGCAAGATTTCTAGCAAGATGCATCAGGAGACGCAGGGGCAGCAGCAAGAGCAATATAGATGCAGGCAGAGGGAGGCATCGGCAGAAGGAATAAAGAGGGGACAGCACTCCGTGCAATGAAGCGGGTTATGGATATACAGAGCGTCGAGCGTAGCAGCATTCCAGTCAACAGCTGCAATGGCGCGCAAAAAGGGCATGCACGTGCCTTGTCATCGAAAATAGAGATCAGGGAAGGCGGCACAAGTTCATGGAAGCCGCTTAGGAAAGCCTCCAGCTGTCTCTGAATGCCTCCCGCAATCTTGCGCTGGCACATGAGCTGGACGTAGAGAGCCTTATTTTCATCGGTTACGGTGATGTGTCTGCCACCAGGAAGCAGATCGTTGACTTTGTGCTTCCCAAATTCATCTGTCTCTACACTGAACGTCAAGTCCGATAGTGCCAGGTCCTCAAGCGGATATTCGAGGATCTTCTGCAGGTTGGAGTAGAGGGAAGGATCTAGAGACTCTGCATCCCGCATCGAGCACTTCTTGTTCAGCATGTGCTTGTAAAACGAACGGCAGAAATATGCGGGCAAGTAATGACCATCGAACAAGGCCTTCCCTGAACACACAGCGGGCATATGCGTCAGACAGACAGCCAGCCGCAAAAAATCCAATGTAATACCACCGACACGCGCGCCGCTTAAATGGCTGACGAGGCGAGGCAAAAAGCTATGCGAAAGCCAACGATCTCTAGAGTAGACACCACTAGGTGAGGATATGAAATTATGAATGTACATGCATGCATAGGCATGGTAGGTATAGGTTATATGTATCTAGGCCTATTTTTATGTGCAGAAGTGTATGTATATATGCTGTATATGTACATATATGTATATCTCCATCATAAACATATGCACAAAGTTACAGATATGTATAGGTACCTAAAAAGGAGAGGCAGTCACCTTGGTGCGTTGCAGGCAGGGTAAGGCAGATAAGTTCTTCCCCATGAAGGGAAAGGAGAGAGCAGCAAAAGAGGAGCTGTAGCTGCAAAATAGTGTTATTTGCCCGGTGCTCATCGCATGTCACGAGACTTACCGATGACTCTTCCAATGAACTTGAAATAGTAGAGGTGCTCGGGGTTGATGGCAGAGAGTGGATTAGGCTGATTAAATTCGCTTTTTGCGCCTTCCCTTGTGAAAAGGGCATAATTCGGATTAAACATTTCACGTGCCAACAACCCGAACCATTCACGCGTGAGACCGCCACCATCCAAACCTTCTTCCCCGTGGAAAACGACGTTCAACTTTCCCTTCATTTCTTCTCCTGGAATCGCACAGAAAGAGAAGTACATTCTAACACGTACAAGTATATGTACGTATGTATGTATATAAATATATATACATGAATACATATATAAAAACATACATATATGTATGTGTATATATATTCATCGATATACATGAATACATATATAGAAACATACATATCTGTATGTGTATATATATGTTCATCTATATACATGCACACAGAAGAGGTATTTTATATACATAGTGGACATACATATATATGCCCATACATATCTATGAATGGATATATAATTATGCAAAAGGCTAGGATCCCCGAAGACACCCCAGCTGCTTTTTTCATTTAGATGCAATCTCCCTCCTGCGCAGTAGAGGCGGTGTCAAAACACGGCTTTGGGCACAACGCTTCTTTGATCGTGAAGCAGGAAAGCGGGTTCAAAAAGCCGAGGACGGCACATGATGCCCGTTTATAAAGAAGCCAAAGAGTAGAGTGCTTTTTGTCAGCCCCGTCATGAGGCATGTTCTAGCGCATGCATGCATGCACAATACGATTGCACTGCTTCGCGCCTCCTCCTTTACTGGAAGCCGTAGATGGAAGCCTCACCTGATCGAATGCGGATTTGATGATACGAGTCCGTGAAGACATGCTGCCTCCGAACGGAGAGTCGAACGTGGTCTGCACGGCTTGCATGCCGTATTTCTCTGATTCTTTGGCGGAAGTAGTGGCGTTTGTTTTCAAAAGACAGCATCATGGGGGTGAGTCTGAGGAGTGGGGAGAAGGGCCCCGAGAGAAGGGTGGGATTCTGTTTCAGCAAGGCGTTGATGCACAAGACATGCCGTTCGCAGAAGCAGCACAGAGAGAGGTGGCGACGCGAGCTGACGCCGAAGGCACCGCCTCCATCCTCTTCCTGCTGCTCGCATTCTTGCAGTTCGTCGCTCGCTTTGCAGCAAGCCGCTTGAGCAGCCGATGCCTCCGGAATGCCAGTCTTGGAGTCTACAGCAGCAGCAACAGCAGCAGCTGCGCGATCTGCAATGCTCCTCTCCTTCTCTGCAGCCGCGGCAAACAGATCGAGCTCCTGAAGCAGTGCCACATCCTCCAAGCCAAGATCGGCGGCAATCGAGAGCTGTTGCACCTGCAAGAAGGATTCGAAGAGAGGCAGCAGTTGCGTCAAGACCAGCGGAGCAGCAAGCTCACGAGATCCAGCTGCTGCAGCTTCTCTCTCCTCGACAACGACTCCCTCATCCGCTTCCTCTCCCCGCTGCCCTCTTGCAGTGGTAGCAGCGACGCCTCCCCCTCCTGGGGGGGAGGGGGAGAGGATCGGCAATGCAGCAGCTGTTGCTTCGGCTGCCAGAGCAGCTAACGTCTGCTGCTGCTGCTGCATGCGGTGACGGTGCTGCATGGCTGCCGTTTCTGCGCTCAGAGCAGGGTACGCAGCTCCGACTGCGGAGAGAACCTCCTCGAGACTTTCCCAGATCCTGTGAGCTTTAGAGGCATCAAAGAAAGATCGGAACCGCACCAGTGCTGGCATGTCTACCGCCTTCACGCCTCGCTCAGTTGCCGCTGATAAGGAAGCTGCTGATGAGGAAGCTGCTGCTGGCTGCGACGCTCGTAAAAGATCTACAGCAAGAGAAACGGCAGACCCCAACGGCGTTGTTGCTTCTGCCGCCAAAGCAGATTCTGCCCCACTCGATGTTGCGCTGCTCCCCGATGCGGCTAAAGCTGCTGCTGCTGCTGCTGCTGCTGCTGCATCTGCTGCTGCCTGTGCTTGCTCTTGCTCTTGCTGCTGCTGTTGTTGCTGGAGATGCGTGTACACCTCGTTCAAGGTCCCGCACAGACGGTAGAAGGCGGCAAAGTGAGGCTCCAACGACTCCCGCTTAGGCCAGATGTCGTCATGAACCTGCAACTGCTGCTGCTGCTGCGCTGCGTCACGGAGTGTGCGGGAGAGAGCTCCCAACTCGAGAGACAAAACGTCACTCAAAGCGTCACAGTTGCGCCGCAGCGCCTCATCCACCCAACCACGGTGCTGCGGGGAGCTGTACAGACACCCCACGATTTTCGCAACCACCGCCAACTGCTGCTGCTGCGCATCCCTCTGCTGCAGCGAGAATCCGAGACCATGTGACCAAGCAGCAGCAACCTCTGGAGAGCACAACAAGCCGCAAATGCAACCCCCCGCCTTCGGAGAAATCACGCGCAGAATACGCTGTTGAATGCTCTCAGAGTCACTTGCGCTGCTGCTACCAGCCCCCCTGCTGTCTGGAACGATATCCTCTACTGTCGAACTAGACAGACCAGAGCTGCTACTGTTGCTGCTGCTGCTCATGGCGTTGCTGCTAGGCTGAATCTGAACAGCCGAGGGGCTGCTGGCTGCAGCAGCACCGCTTGGAATACCAGCGCTGCTACTACTACTGCTGCTGCTGCTTGCCGCAGCTGTGTTGTTGTTGTTGCTGCTGTTGCTTGTATGGCTATCCGCTGTGGCAGGTCTGTTGATTGCAGCAGGAGCTGCTATTCTGTTCTGGTGAAGCCTGGTGCTGGTACTGTTGTTGCTGCTACTGTTGCCTCCACCGCTGACTAGCAGATATATAGCAGCCAAGAGATGCGCCATGTGTCGTGGAGATGCCTGAAAGAGGGAAGTTCCCGTCAGCTCCTGCAGCAGACATATCCTCGAAACAAAAAACGCCTTAAGCGACTGTCTCTCTCTGTCTCTCTCTCTGTCTCTCTATCTTTCTCTGTCTCTCAATTTCTCTCTTTCTCTGTCTCTTTCTCTCTCTCTCTCTCTCCCGAATCAGCACGTGGAATCACAGTTAGCTTTTACCGCAAATACAACGCCAAGCTACAGCGAATGATCCCACCACCCCCTCCTATAGCCCGCAGCATACCAGGCACGCAGCTGCGAATGCAGCAAGTGTAACTCACCATTAAGACGTTTATTAAATACTCGCCGTCTACAGGCTCCTCAGGCGGATGCTTCTGCAGCTCAAGGCCGACTGCTGTGACACCTTCACTTCTGGTCAGGCTGCTGCTGCTGCTGCTGCTGCTACTGCTGCTGCTGCTGCTGCTACTGCCACTGCTGAAGGGTTCTCTGCGTTTTTTCTTGCGGCGGAGCTCATAGGCAAGATCTTCGCCCCCATCGGCTGCGTTGCTATCCCCTGTTTGGAGACTCTCCCGCACATGCTGCTGCACATGCTGCTCCTGCAGCGAGGGTTGCCGCGTGGCAGGCGCTTGTTGCGCCACTTCGCTCTTCAGCTGAAGCTGATCCTGCTGCTGCTGCTGGAGGGGAGCTGCCCCTTGCAGCCCTTGCCGCTGCAGCAGCGTCAGATCCTGCAAGGTGAGGGAGCGGGGGTGAGGGAGCCGCATGCAGAAGACTTCGGCGGCTTGGGGGAGGACTGTGAGGAGGCTGCGCAGCTGCTCGAGAACGCGTTCCGCTGCGGCGCCTCCCATCGAGAAGCGCTCGCACTGCAAAGCCCCTTGCTGCTGCTGCTGCGCGCCTTCGGGGAGCAGCAACACGGGGACGGGAGGCAGTCCAAGCGACTTGAGCGTGTTTCTCCCTGGGAAGGAGGGCCTAAGTGAAGTGTAGCACTCGGGGATAGCAACCCAACAGATGTAGACAAGAAGCAGCAGAAGCACATCTCGCGTCTCGACGTGCGAGGCTGCCAGAGACGCCAAAAGGCCAAACAAGAGCCGCTTGTTGACTCCGCGGTGCAGGAAGAGAACGCGACACACAGCCATCACGCCTTGCAAGCTCAGAGGAGTGGTGTCGATCGGCGCGCTCCCAATGGGGGGGGGGCCCCCTCCTCCGCTTCGTGCGGGGCCCCTGTGGTGAGGGGCCCCGTGAGGGTCCCCACTGCCCCAGGGGGGGGGGCCTCCTCCCCCGCCTCCCCCGCCCCCAGAGGGGCCCCCAGAGGGGCCCCCGCCCCCTCCAGGGGGGCCCCCTCCTCCCCCGCCCCCGGAGGGGCCCCCCGCTGCAGCGGCGGTGAGGAAGCCGATCCAGAGATCCTCGTTCAGCACTTGGGCGGGAGCAGAGGCGCTAGCTGCACTGCTTGCGGCAGCACTTGCCCCTCCGTTGAGCAGCAAGGAGATAAAGTCGGTTGCTCTCGGCACGGCGATCCCACTGCCTTCCGCCGCAGCAGCAGCCCCTTGCGCGATGCCAATGACTCCCCCTCCACTCCCTTGACGTCCTCCCCCCCCCCGCAGCAGCCGACTCGTGCCTACGCGACTCGAAAGTGCGACGACTCCTGGAAAAGGCGGCCCGCTCGCCAAGCCAGGAGGAGCAGAAAGCGCGGCAGGAGCGCGCATGAGCCGCTCACTCGGCAGCAGAAGCAGCTCGTCGGAGACTGCGCCAAACAAGGAAGCGCCCCCCCTCCCCGACGAAGCTGCTGCCCCCGAGGCGCCTGTCGCGCCAGCTCCCGCAGCAGCTGCTGCTGCTGCTGCGCGCGCAGCAGCAGCAGAGGAGGAGAGGATTCCGCGGTTGCCGAGAAGAGGAACCCCCGTGTCTCCCCCGCTGCTGCCGCCGCTCCGCAAGCCATCGGCGTCTCTCCCGAACGAACCCCCCTCGTCGAGGAGAGCTTCTCTCAGTCCCAGGCGGATGCTGCGAGGCAGCAAAGACGCCGAAGGCAGACCAAACAGACGCGCGCCTGCGTTGCCATGAGAGCCTCCTACCACAGATCCCCATCGACCCTCGAAGCCTCCGAACAAAGCCAAGGAAGCATCCACAAAGGCAGCAGGCAGAGGCGAATTTCCCGCGGCAGACGAGTGCTGCGCGTTAGAGGCTCCCCCAGCAGGGCGGCTGGTGCCTCGGCTCTGTCGCTCCCCGCTGCTCGCTGCCGCAGGAGTCGCTGCAGCTGCGCTGATGCTGCTCGCAGCCGCCGCCGCTGCGGCTGCTGCTGCGCGCTGCTGCTGCTGCTGCTGCCGATGCTGCTGCCGCTGCATCGCCCTTTCCCGCAGCAGCGCAGCCTCCACCTGCAGCTCTCGCGGGAGAGCCTCGAGGACGGAGGCGTCCGCAGTGAGCAGCACTTCCTGCCGCAACGCCGGCTCCAGAGTAGCAAGAAAAGTCGCGTTGTCGAACTCAGCATCCTCCGCTGCTGCAGCGGAGGATGCGTCCCCCGAAGTGCTGCTGTCGCGACACCCCGCAACTGCTGCTTGACGGACTGCAGCAGGCAGCGCATTCAGCAAATCCACGGGGATTTCTCGAAGCGAGGGCTGCGAGTTTCCTGCTGCAGATGCGGCTGACTCTGTCGCGCCACCACTATTTTCGCCCCCACTTGAAGTCTCCTGGGGTGCTCCAGAGGCAGAAGACTCCGTTGCGGCGGATGCGCCTGGAGGTGCCTGGGCGAATAACTCTGCAGCCGCCGCTGCCTCCCCTCCCGCTGCCTCGCCTCCTCCTGTCAGCGCAGATCGAGCCGCAGCGCGACGCGATGCAATAGCCTCCAGCGTGAGCAGCCGAAGCTGCTGCTGCAATATTTCCTGCCGCAAATCCATGGGAAGCGCCTCGAGGAACGACGGATCTACTCCAGCAGCATCCAATAATAACGCCTCCGACAGCCCAAGAGCACGTGCCAACGCTGCCAACGATGGCTCACAGCTACTGCTACTGCTACTGCTGCTGCTGCTGCTACTGCTGCTGCTGCTGCTGCTGCTGCTGCTGCTGGGTGGCTGAGGGATTTCCGTAGTGTCGATATCCATAGCGTCGGATTCGTCTGTCCGTCCAGCAGCAGCTGCTGCTGCTGCCCGTGCTGCGTCGAGTGAAGCCTCAGGCACGCTGAGGGCAGCACCTGGTGACGCTGCCGCCTCTGCAGCTCGCAACTCCTCCTGCTGCTGATACAAACCTGCGCTGCCACGGCTCCTGCCATCCTCTCGAGATTGCTGGTGCTGCAGCGGTTCCCCACAAGATTCGCTGCCTTGTGTTGCAAGGGAGTCGTCAGGAGGCATGAGGTCCGCTGCTGCTGCTGTTGCTGCTGTCGTCGCTTCTCCCGCTGCTGCTGCTGTTGCTGCTGTCGTCTCTTCTGCTGCTGCTGTTGCTGCCTCTTCTGCTGGAGACGTTAGTATGGCTGCTGCTGCTGCTGCTGCTGCTGCTGCTGCTGCTGCTGCTGCTGCTGCGTCTGCAGCGGCATCTGGTGCCTCGGGGAGGGGCCCCTCAACGGCCATGGCGTCGTCGTCTTCTGAGGGGGCGAGTTGCCTTCCTTCCGCGTGTCTGTCGACTGCGGAGACTCCAGCCGTAGCGTCTGCTGCTGCCGTCTCGGCTGCAGATCGCGCTGGGGGAGTTCCCGCTGCAGACGGCAGCGCAGGGGTAGGGCACGCCTGCAAGGGAGCCGGGTGAACTTCGATGAGGTTCACGACGCGTTGCTCGAGTCTTTCGCGGACGAAGCTGCTGAGCATTTGCTGCATGGCAGCAGCCGCCGCAGCAGCAGACGCCGCTGGAGAAGCAGCATCTGCTGCCGACGCAGGCTGCTGCCGATCAGCCACCAGGCCCGCTGCTGCAGCCACAGCCCCAGCGTCAGACTCCCGACTCGTCCTGATGTGGTGCAGCTGCTGCAGCTGCTGCAGCTGCTGCTGCAGCCCCCCCCCCCGCGGTTGCTGCAGCTGCCTCCGAGTGACTGGCGAGCGGAAGAGGCCTCCCGCTAGATCGTCGAAGAGCGACTCGAGCAGCCTGTCGCCGAAGGCGAGCCCACTCGAGGTGGTGAGCACGCTGCCGCCGTTGCCAGCGTTGCCACCCCCACTGCTGCTGAACAGCGCGAAGGGGTTCCCCGTAGTCGTGCTGGTGGTGGTAGACGTGCTGCTGCTGCTGCTGCTGCTTGGAGGACGGCGCATGAGAAGAGCGCCGAAGAGGGGATGCTCAGAAGGCGGGAGAAGATCTGGATCCAGCGGAGAAAGCGCGGAACCGCCGCCGTCCTCCGCAGAGCTGCTGCTACTGCTTACCCCTCCTCCTGCTCCTGCTGCTGCTGCTGCTCCTGCTGCTGCTGCTGCTGCTCCTGCTGCTGCTGCTGCTCCTCCTGATGCGCCTCCCCCCCCCCCCATGCCTCCTCGACGACCCCCTCCCCCTGCGGGGTGATGCGCTGCAGGGAAGGGAGCGATCGCGAGACCTCTCTCGCCAGCCTCTTGCAGAACGGAGCGAAGAACGGCGGCGTCTTCCGAAGACTGAATGCTGCCAAAGTCAATCTGCAGACGAAACGATCCCCGAGAGTCTCGCTGGAGAGCCGAACTAAGAGTTCCCAAAGCCTCGGCTGTCGCCTGCACCGCAGCCGCTGTGCCAGACGCATGCGCTGTCTGCCCCTGCTCTTCCTCTTCGTCCTCTTCCTCTTCGTCCTCTTCTTCCTCTTCGTCCTCTTCCTCTTCGTCCTCTTCGTCCTCTTCTTCCTCTTCCTCGTCCTCCTCTTCCTCCTCGTCGTCGTCTTCCTCCTCGTCGTCGTCTTCTTCAGCAAGCACCAAAGCCGCCGCTCCCCTGCCCAAGCCCGACAGAACGTGGTGCGCTTCGCGGCTGCCTCGACTCTCTCCCAGAGCTCGCCACGTCGAACCTGCGCCACGCACGCGAAGTGTCGCGCTGATGCTCCCTACACCTCTATTTCCCCGACGAGTACCCATGCTCGAGGCTGCTGCCGAGACAGCTGAAGCTGCAGCATGCAAAAGACTCCCCGCCGCACTGCTGCTGCTGCTGCTGCTTGAGCCTGAGGAGGCCCCCTGCAGCGTCTGCTGCTGTTGCTGCTGCTGCTGCTGCTGCTGCTGCTGCTGCTGCTGCTGCTGCTGTTGTTGCTGCAGAGGGTCACTGGAAGACTGCCGCTGCTGCCTCTCCCTTTCGATTCCTTCTGCCATCGCTGCGAGCACGGAGGATTCAGGAGCCAACATTCCGAGGCTGCTGGCAACAAGCTGCTGCTCAGGACGCAATTCTATGTCGAGAGGCATCGCCAACTGAGGCTCTACGCGAAGAGGGGCCCCTCTCGCTCCCTCCGCAAGTGGGGAATCTCCAGCAGCAGCAGCAGAGGGGCCCCCTGCTGCTGCCGCTGCTGCCAAGGATGGAGCTGTCGTTGGCAGCAACACTGGCGCAGGGGGAGGAGGCGGAGGAGGCGGAGGATGGGAAAGAGGAGAAGTATCGCGAGCGGCTAGCGACTCCTGCAAATACGGATGCCCTAGCAGCGGCTCCTGAGAAGCCGCTTCTCCTAATGCATGAAGACCATCAACAATATCCACGCCGTCGAGCTCATCGTCTTCGGCGCCATCCAAATAGTCGATCTCCCCACGTTCCTGAGGATCACACAGGCAGAGAGAATAGCGACGCCACGGCAGGCAGCTCGGCATGCGGTGTGTTCAGCAGCGGAGAGGCTCACAGAAGGGACGCATGCATCTTGCAGAAAAAGGACAGACAATCGATGGACAGATAATAGAAAGACAGATAATAGAAAGACAGATAATAGAAAGACAGATAATAGACAGACAGAATACAGACAGACAGATTATAGACAGACAGAATACAGACAGACAGATTATAGACAGACAATTGATGGACAGATAATAGACAGACAATTGATGGACAGACAATAGACAGACAATTGATGGACAGATAATAGACAGACAATTGATGGACAGATAATAGACAGACAGATTATAGACAGACAGAAAACAGACAGACAGATTATAGACAGACAGAAAACAGACAGACAGATTATAGACAGACAATTGATGGACAGATAATAGACAGACAGAAAACAGACAGACAGCTGCCGTGCCAAGGGGGGGAGTGGGAGGGAGGGCATGAAGACGGGCAGAGCAGGCGCATGTAAGTGGTTCTGAAGTGTACTTCGAAAAAATTAAGGAAGTGCCAAGAAAGTGTCAACACACAAAGCACAGCTTTCGAGCAGGAGAGGAAATACAAAGCTCGACAAGGCTTCATCTCACGCCAAGGAGGAGGCGTTCCCCATAGCACCACACAAAATGATACCAAGGCAAGCCGCGAGAGAGACACGAAACAAAAACACAGTTCAAGAGAAAGAGAAAGATAGGGAGAGAGAAAAAGAGATAGAGAGATAGATGGACATAGAGAGAGATAGATAGACATAGAAAGATAAATAGACATAGACATGGAGAGAGATAGATAGATATAGAGAGATAAATAGACATAGACATAGAGAGAGAGAGACATAGGCAGAGAGATATAGATTCACATAAAGATAAAGAGACAGAAAGATAAAGAAAACAAGAAAACAGTTCGAGACACAAAAGCATGCATAGCAATCAATAGCACGCGCAACACGACACATCAATCACCACCAGTATGCTACATTTTCCCTTCACGCTAAGAGTGAGTTCTAACTCGAATTCTAGGAGCATCATCATCATCGTCATCGTCATCTTCTTCGTCATCGTCATCTTCCTCCAATGAGCGAACTTCCCCCGCAACTAGGAGACGATCATCTGCAGCAAGAGGCAGAGTGCGATTATCTGATTCAAGATCGATTTCATGAGGAAGCTGCCCAGCAGCTAGGAAGGTTCCCCTGCTCGAAGAGACGCCTTCATTCTCCTCGTCATCCGTTCCTTCTACAAAACACCAAAGCACAAAAACACAGCGAGAGAGAGAGACGGGTAGAGACAGACAGACAAAAAGACGGACAGACAGATACACACTCAGACAGATAGACAGACAGACAGACAGATACACACTCAGACAGACAGACAGACAGATACACACTCAGACAGACAGACAGACAGACAGACAGATACACACTCAGACAGATAGACAGACGGACAGACAGATACGCACTCTGACAGATAGACAGACAGATACACACTCAGACAGATAGACAGACAGACAGGCAGACAGATACACACTCAGACAGATAGACAGACAGATAGACAGACAATCGGATAGACGCGGAAAACAAAGAGAAGAGAGAAGGTTGCCACTACACTCCTTCTGGAGCACATACGAAGAAAAATCCGCAATATGCACAAGCGCGCGAGGGCAGCTGTACAAGTGCCACGCAAACAGCGAACAAATAAAAGACCACCTCACGCAGAATGCAGACACGTGGAAAAAGATTCTGCAACTACTCCGACCCAAACACCTCCGTGGCAAGCACACCTAAATCCACCCCACTCCCAAATGCATGCCGCCCCTCTCTACGTCCTCCTTTCATCTACCACAACTCCTTCTTCCCCATCGCATGAAAGACTCACAAACACAGCACAGCGATATACATATGCATATATATATATATGGAAGCGGCTATGAAATTGGAAGTGGTCGCAGAGGCAGCACATGACGGCAAAAGCAGCCGTCGCAGTGTGTAGCAGTCCGTCCAAGATATAAACATAAATAAATATATATATATATGTAAATGTAAATATATATATATATAAATGTGCACCCGTGAGAGGTCGTACCGCCATATTCCTCGTCGTCATTTGAATCTGCATCATCATCATCATCATCATCATCATCATCATCATCATCATCATCCTCGCCTAAACCGTCAAGATCTGAGAGGCCATCAAGTCTGTCATCATCATCGTCATCATCATCTTCTTCCTCAGGATGCACATCTTCTGCCTCTTCAGCTCCTTGCATCATGCCACTTCTTCCATCTTCCCTAGTGACCAAAGGCAGCCCTGTCTCGCTGTCTGCCTCCTCGTCGTCGTTCTCTACCTCCTCCTCTATGGAGTCTCTGTCCCCTAAGTCATCCCCGCTGTCGCTTCCGCCGTCAATAACCAACTCCAAGTCATCGTCTTCCTCATCGTCTTCCTCCCCCTCCGTGTCTACCAGCTCTTCTGCACCGTCCAAATCGTCACTCTCTTCATCATTCTCCACTGCAGCAGCTGCTGCTGCAGCTGCTGCTGCTGCATTTGCCACATCCGCAGCTGTGCCGCCATCTCCCGCACTCAGAGGACTCCGAGGCGAAACTCGTCCTGCTCCAAACAGCTGCTGCTGCTGCTGCATCTGCTGCTGCTGCAACTGCTGCTGCTGCTGCTTCCCGTGTGCACCCGACAGCGTCGCGTTGGGGTTGCTCGTGAGATGCAACAGACACCTGATGATGCACGAAGCCACAAACGAGCTGTCTTCCGCTTGGAGATTCAGCTGCAACAAAAGCCCAGCCAGCAGCTCCCTTAGACCTCGCTGCTCCTTAGTAGAAAGCGATGGTATCACGCGAGCCACCTGCTGCCCCTCAACTGCAGAATTCGCGATTTCTCCCGCTGCATCTGCTGCTAATCGACCACTCCGGTTCGACGGAGGATCGTTCCCATCCTCGCCATCATTCGACCCGCCACAGCCGCTAGCTGCATTGCTGCTGCTGCTGCTACTACTGCCGCTACCACTTGCACCGCTCGCAAGAGGCTCGCCACTCCTATTGCGCCCAGTGGCGCTGCTGCTATTGCTATTGCTGCTATTGCTGCTATTATTGCTATTGCTGCTATTGCTGCTATTATTGCTATTGCTGCCGTTATTTTGATGCTGCAGCTGATTTCCCGAAGCCTCAGAAACGCCAGCGTCTCCCCCCCCCCCATCTCCGTCCGGGCGAGAATGATGATGGAGAGGCCGCGAGGTGTCTGTACACCCGGAGGTTATGTCCGTTGCGGCAGCTGCACTGCCTCCTCGCGTCGTCTGCACGTGGGTAGACGCAGCACTAACTGGAGGGCAGCTGACAAGCAGCCTTTGCAGCAGACCAGTTAGCACAGAGACAGTGCCAACGTCCAGCTCCTCGCCTCCCTTCAGTGCCTCGATGGCGTCAGCCGCTGCGTTTCCGCTGCTCTCACCGGGTGTAACTGCACTTGTGGGCCCCCTAGCCGCATGCAACAAAGCCACTACATGCCGCAAAAGCACCAGCCGCAGTTCTGCGTTGCTGCTGCCCATGGAGGCAAGTAAGTTCAAGAACTGACTCAGCATCCCTGCCGCGGCTTTGCGCTGCAGTGTCTGCTGATGCTGCTGCTGCGCGGTTGTCGCAGTAGCGGCGTACGTCTGGCAGGCGCTAATCTGCGCGATGGAAAGCAGACGCGGCAGCACTTCGTAGAGCAGAATGTCAACAACCGACAGGCGAGGCGGAGACACCCCTCCGCAGTGGAGCTGCTGCTGATGCTGCTGCGTCTCCTTCGATCCGTGATGCAGCAGCAGCCGAACGTCACTTCCAGTGCAGCGCAGCAACTCTGGAAAAGAGGAACGAAACGGCCAAGGCGGAGAGGTGTCCATGTACAGCTTGTGCTCCGGCTGGTAATGCTGCACCACTTGCTGCTGGCAGTGCTGCTTCAAGAAGACGCAAGACTCCATTTTAGCGCCGTTCGATGCCGTCGCTGGCGTTTGCAGCTGCAGCTGCTGCTGCTTCTGCCGCGAACGGCCTGCACTGCGGCTTGCAGTCAAAGGAGCAGCCAGAGACGCCGACGCCGCTCCGCTGCTGCTGCCGCCTGCGAAGGCGAGTTCTTGTGCCTGCCCTGCAGCACCTATGGAGGACGAAAGCAGCAGAGGCTTCAGCAGCAGCGGCAACATGTGTGGAAACAGAGACACCAGCTGCGTCAGGATGTACAGCAGACGATCTGCTGTAACGACAAACGGGAAGCTGGGCTTCTCGACATGGCTCCCAAGACCGTCTTCCACCTCCGACAGATGCCTCCACTCGCGCTGCTGCTGCTGCGCTTCTTGGGACTGTTTCTGCACGGGAGCCATCAGAGTCGCCGCATGCACATTCAAAAGCAACATCAAATGATCCAATAACACCGACAACACAACAGGCCCCACTACAGGAGGCTTGGTGGCTGCCTGCAGCAACCGCCGCACGCGGCGCTGCAGTTGTTGCTGCTGCTGCTGCAGCTGCTGCTGTTGCTGTTGTTGTTGCTGCTGCTGCAGTTGCTGGTGTGGCTGTTGTTGCTGCAGCTGTTGTTGCTGCTGCTGTTGTTGCTGCTGCTGTTGTGGCTGTTGTTGCTGGTGTTGTTGTTGCCGCTTTTCGTCCGTCAGCAATCCTACCAACAGAACGTCTTGGAAGGACTTGTCAGCGCATTGCCATGAGCGCCCGCCTCCCTCGCCATTGCTGCCGCTGCTTTCATCGGTGTTGCTGCTGCAGTAATAATATCCAATACCCTTTGAGCCACGTCCAAAGAGGTACCCTGCCTTAGGCCCCACAAAGATGCTGCTGGGGTAAAACTGGCGTGGTACAATGCTGCTTGTATCATTGCTGCCGTTGGTGTTGCTGTTGCCGCCCTCCCCTTGAGCGGCAGGAGTCGCAGTGGCTGCTGCCATTGCTGCTGCTGCCGGCAAGGGGTCGGAAACGACTGCCGTCGCAGTGTCAGTACACCCGGAACGCTCGTTGTTGCTGCTGTGAGCAGCAGCGATGGTGGTGCTCTCTGCATGCCGTTCGGAGGCAGTCGTTGGCGCTGCTGCTGCAGAGGCTTGCGTTGCATGCGACTCGGAAGGCGCCTTTTCGCCTTCCTGCTTCTGCTGCTGCTTCTGGGAATCGTGTGGCAGCAACACCTGCCTGTGGATGCTGCAGCAGCAGCTCAGCACTTGCTCGACAAGAGTGGGGTTGCGCGTCAGAAGGGGAGCAATGGACTGTAAAACGGAGTCTACTGGCAGCAAAGGGGGGGGAATCTCACCCCACAGAGAACCTCCATGAACCTGCACACGCATGTGAGCAGAGACAGAGACGGCGTGCACTGCAGCACACCGCAAACTCCCGATGCGCGTCTACACCTTTACCATGCGAAAGTACCACAAGCCAAAACAGTCAGTCCACAGAGAGGCTGCACAAGTCTATGAAGAGCAGCAAGAGGAAAAAATGCACGAAAAAACAGACAGCAGACACACGGCCTTGAGCCTAATCAGCAGCAGCAGCAGCAGCAGCAGCAGCAGCAGCAAGAACAGCAGCAGCAGCAGGAACAGCAGCAGGAACAGCAGCAGCAGCAGGAACAGCAGCAGCAGCAGGAACAGCAGCAGCAGCAGGAACAGCAGCAGCAGCAGCAGGAACAGCAGCAGCAGCAGGAACAGCAGCAGCAGCAGCAGCAGCAGGAACAGCAGCAGCAGCAGGAACAGCAGCAGCAGCAGGAACAGCAGCAGCAGCAGGAACAGCAGCAGAAAAAGCAGGTTCCCCCCTCCCTCCTCCTCCCCCCGCATGCATGCATGCATGATGCCTCGTCTCCCTCCCCGCCAAGCAGCAAGCAGCAAGCAGCAAGCAGCAGTTATTCGCATGCCTACGTCACGCACAGAGGATCGTCTAAAAGCAGACAACAACAACAACCATTATTACCGAACACTGCGCAAACACCTCGCAGCCGCAGCTGCTGCAGCTGCTATTACCCAAAGGTCGTTCTCACCCGAAGATGCGTTTGACGCGCAAACCTTGTTCCCGCACCAAAAGCAACCCTAAGACCACGTTCCACGCAGGCTGCAATCAAAGAAGGCTCTTCCAAAATATTTGTGACAATCGCACAGAGCAGTGACACAAAACCCGTGCAGCTTGCAGTCCTAGGGAGACGCAGCAAGACGCCTAACCCCCACCCTAAAGGCTGCTGCAGTTGCTGCTGCAGTTGCTGCTGCAGTTGCTGTTGGTGCTGCGGCGGCTTCGTCGCAGTCGGCACAGAACGGTAGCGGCCCTTCGGTTGATGCAGCAGCAGCATCAGCGCATTGCTGTAGATGGCTGTGAGACGTCGCAGGAGCTGAAGAACAGCCAACACCATGTCGCCGTCCACTGCGGGGAAGAGCAGCAACAAGTCTAGACACGCAGCAATCACCTGCCGCTGCTCGCTTGCAGGAAAAGAGCGCAGCAGCTCCTCTTCTAAGTGGTCCCCCTCCGCACTTCCAGTGCTCGACGCGATGTCGCTCCTGTTACTGCTACTTCCCCACGCAGGACGGAAGCCTTTCGGAGCTCCCATGCTCCTCTGCTGCGAGTTTCCCACTGCAGCCTGCAACGGACTGCCCAGACTCGCATTCGTGGTGGCACCCGCAGCAGCGGCTGCGCTGACAATCGAGCTGAAAGAATCGCCTCCAGGAGCACTACTGCAGCAGCTGCCGCCGCTGCTCGGCTCCTGCTGCTGCGAGTCGTGTGTCGCTGCCGTGTCTTGCAGCAAGTACATCTGCGTCATCTCCTCAATGCACACCAGAGCGGGGAGAAGGAAGGCAGGCGGGTAGGCTACGGGGGGAGCTGCAAGCCCGCCTGGAGTGTCTGCTGCGAAGACAGCAGTGACTGCTGGCAAGCCTCGCTGCTGCTGCTGCAGCTGCTGCTTTTGCGCGTCAAATCCCTCGACAGGAGAGAGGCGCAGGAGGCCATACTTAGGCACCGCCGCAGCCACTCGCAGCTCTTGAACAGACAGATAGGGAGAGGGAGGAAGATTCAGCAGACACCAGCCGGGTACAGGGAGCAGCGCAGAGGCTTTGCAGCCTCCTGCGCATGCCGCCCCTCCTGGTGAGCCACTGGCTTCGCCAGCAGCGTCCAGCATCTCAGGGTACAGATACCAGCCCTTTGCGTCGCTTAGCAAGGCTTCGCTGCCGCCAGCGGCTGCTGCTGAGGCAGTCACGTGACTGTTGGACGCAGTAAAACTGCACAGAAGCGCGGTAAAGAGAGACATGGGATGGACTGCCGCGGCGGCTGCCGCTGCTGCACTCCCACTGCCTGGCTCGCACTGCAGGAGGGCTGCCTCAGCGGACTGCTGCAACAGACGTTTCCAACAGAGCCGCCGATGCAAAAGGTGCGCCAAGAAGAAGCTGCAGCAATACAGCTGCTGCTGCGCGCGCATGCAGACGTATACGCCAACGGCGCGCTGCCGCTCGCTCGAATTCGAGATACCCCTCCCTATGCCAGGAGCAAAAGGATTGCGACGACCAAGCAAAGTACAATCAACCTTCAAGATATGCTGCCCAACAGCACGCAGAGACACAAGCCGCAACACCAGCATCTCTACTGCAGCCGCAGCGTTTTGCTCGACAGCCGTTAACGGCCTCGAACTCCGAACGACGCTGCTGCTGCTGCTGCTGCTGCTGCTGCTGCTGCTGCTGCTGCTGCTGCTGCTGCTAGGTGTGTTGTCGACATTCGCAATGGTGTTGATGTCGGCGAGGGCGCTGTCGATATCTCCATCAAGCAGCTCCCAAGAGGGTTGCTGCCGCTGCGCCTGCTGCTGCCGAGCTGCTGCTTCTCTTTCTACCGGTGCTGCTGCCTCTACTGCTTGCAAGGTTTCTACAGCCGCTTCCGCAGCACTTGCTCGCCGCCGCTGCCGCTGCCGCTGCCGCTGCTGCTGCTCCTGCTCCTGCTCCTGCTGCTGCTGCAGAGGAGAGGGTCGAAGATCTGAAGGCGAGCATATAAGCTTCACGAAAAGCTCACACAAGCCTGGCACCCCCAACGGAGAGACACACGCAGTTGCAATAATGTCGGAGAGCAGCCGCCGA
Organism: Cyclospora cayetanensis; assembly: GCF_002999335.1. Lineage (NCBI taxonomy): Eukaryota > Apicomplexa > Conoidasida > Eucoccidiorida > Eimeriidae > Cyclospora > Cyclospora cayetanensis. Next base: position 38,578 of record NW_020312762.1, on the reverse strand, counting down.
CGCAACAAAGCTCCCAGAGCCAAAGCGAAGGCATCGCTGAAGTGACCGTGCAGTAAGCGCCTCTGCAGCAGCTGCTGCTGCTCCTGCTGCTGCTGCTTTTCCTGCTGCTGCTGCTGCTGCTGCTGCTGCATTCGTCCCCCCGTGCGCGCTGGCAGCTCGCCATACCCGCCATAGTCCTCCTGCTTCTGCTGGTAGAGCAGCATCTCCTCGTCGGATTTTCGCAGAAGAACCTCCAACTCCGTGGCATCGCGTGTGCTCTGTGGGATACTCCTCCCCCTTGGCTGCTCTGATTGCTCGTGCTGCTGCTGCTCGTGCTGCTGCTGCAGCTCATGCTGCAGCTGCTGCGACACCACAGGCTGCACGAGCCGTCCCTGTTGCATCAGCGCTGCCCATCGAGCCTCTGCGGCGGCGTCTGTGATGATTTCGTCGATGAAGGGGGGAGGCTGGTCGGTGTGCTGCGTGTCGAGCCGCATGCCGTCTGTCTGTGACGGTCCCTCTTGCGACGCTGCTGCTGCCGCCAACGCGTGGAGGCTGTTGGCGCTGGCAATACGCTGCAGAGCATGCACCAACTCGCGGGGGGGGGGAGGAGACACCGCTGCACTGCGTCTCTGAAGTTGTTCTCGCAGCATTCCACAGCTCCAACGAAGCTCGCCGTCTCCTGCCAGTTGCAGAGAAGAGCGACACAGCGGCAGAGAGGGAGCCGCGTAGCTTGCTCTCTCCAAAGCGGCGCGCACCAAGCCGGAAGGCAGAGGACCTTCTGGAATTGCAGACAGCTCCTCTCGCAGACATTCTGCTGCACGCGCGAGAGGATTTTCCCTCTGCTCTGTAACGCTGCTGCTGCTGCCAGCCGTGCTCTCCTCAACTGCCCTCCCCAGCGATCCGCATGCATGCATCATCTCCGGAGGAAGAGGACTGCTGCCATCCCGTCTGCTCACAGCCGTGTCGTCCGCTGCAGGAAGCCCTGCTGCAGGAAGGCTGCTACTGCTGCTGCTGCTGCTGCTGCTGCTGCTGCTGCTGCTGCTACTGCTGCTACTGCTGCTGCTGCCTGCTCCTCCTCTTTCCTGCTCTTCCGTGGGAGGTGGCGGTGCTGACTGCGGCTCTGCAGCGTCTGCAGCGAACGCCGCTGGATTGCCGCCAGAAGACTCGCTGCCAACCGAGTTGCTGTTGCTGCGATTGCTGTCGTCTCGCGTTCCCGATGCAGCGTCTCTCCTCTGCATGTCGAGCAACAAATCCATCGCCACTTCGACTCCCCGACCTGCTGCAGCCTCAAGAGCGCGCTGCGCGTCTGACCGCGGGAAGCCCATCTCCACGAGCTGCTCGATCTGCTGCTGCTGCAGCTGCTGCTGCTCCTGGTGCTGCTGCTGGATCGCTGCCGCTGCAGCAGCAGCAGCAGCAGCAGCAGCAGCCGTCACTGCGCCACCGTCTCCCAGACCTCCGCGATGGGAATGCTGCTGAGACACTCCGCCTCCTTCTGCGAGAGAGCCTCCGCCATACACTCCCCGCAGCTGCTGCCGCCGCTGCGGTGTCTGTACACCCCAAACACGCGCACACGTCCCTCCCAGCCCCACAGAATTGCTTGCTGCTTGCCGCTGCATGCAACGCAACGCCATGGCCGCTAGACTCACTGCCGCCTCTACTGGAGACGCAATGCAATGACGCTTGAATAAAAGCACCGTGCTGTGCCGACTAAATACCCCCAACTCATCCTCCTAGCCACCATACACCTAACTTCCCAAAAACAACACCTGGGATACAGCCTCCACCATTTTACTCGCGAGACACGCGAACCCCCCACTGCATAAAGGCATTATTCATATTTACATGAATCCATATTTACATAAAAACCTATTAACATGAATCCATATTTATATGAATCCATATTTACATGAATGCATATTTACATGAATCCATATTTACATGAATCCATATTTACATATATACATGAATACACATTTACATATTTACGTACATATGTACACACATACCTGTGTATCCAGAAGGTGATAGAAGATGCGGGGGAAGAACAAAATAGTGCGCTGAAGACAGGGGGCGACGAGGAGCTGCAACTGTTTCGAGACATCGCCGTTGTCATCCTCCGAGGCATCCTCGATAGAGGAGGAGGAACCCCCCCAAAAGAAATGCTGCTGCCCCTTGCGGCTGCTGCCTCGCCGCTTCGCAATGCTCGCTGAGCTGCCTCCTCTGCGGTAAGCGGAACCAAGCGTTCGCGGGATGAAGCCGGCTGCCGCTGCTGGATCTGCTGCCGCCCCCCCCCCGCCACCGTCTCCGACAGCGCCTAAGGCTGTCTGCTTCTGCAAAGGAATGTGCTGCTGAGCCTGCCTCTCCGTTATGCACGAGCCGCACCGGGAGACGAACGACCACCACACATACGCATGCGCAGCGGCTTCGCAGCCCACGCTGCGCAACAGACCCACCACGTCGATGCACGCGATATCCGGGTGGATAATGATTTGCAGCAGCAGCTCCTGCAGACGCTGTTGTTGCTGTTGCTGCTGCTGCTGCTCAGGCACGTCCCCTGCACCGAACGGCAGCGGTGTGCTGTCTTGGTGAGTCCAACAACGGAAATGGAGCTCTGAGTAGGCAGCCGAGAGGCTCTCTAGGGAGAATCTGAACCGCATTACTTTGTTGCGCACATCGTTTCTGGTGTTGCTGTTGCTGGTGGTGCTAGTTGCTAGTTCGGAGGAGCAGAATTCCACTCCTAAAGGCGATGCCAGCTCTCCTTCGCTGGCTGGGGGAGCAGCAGGCGGCTGCGTGTCGTCATGCGCCACAGGTTCGCAGTAAGAGGGTCGTGTGTAGTGCCTGCAGCAGCATCAGCACAAAACCCCACAGGGAGTTTAAAAGCAGTGCATTACTCCTACTACTATCTCGAAAAGACCATACAACAACCACCACAGAGACAAGTACCTTTACCGCCTTTCCAATCTTTCCCCTCTTTTCCTCCCCACAACCACTATTACCACTACTCCTGCCACACCCCAGCCTTCCCTCTACTGATACTCTCTCGCCGACAAACCTGAGAGCATGGGCAGTGAAGGCTGAGTTCAAGCATCGCTTCCACGAGGTGACTCTATCGAGGTAAGTCAGGCAGCTCTGCAGTTGGCGCGCAGCGACGTTGCGGAGATACACCAATTGCTGCACTGAGGGGCACTCTGCAGCGATGCGAGCCGCTGCAGCTTCTACCCAGCTCAGGAAGGCTGCATGCCGCTGCTCTTGCTCGTCCAGTTGCTGCCTCCGTTGCTGCTGCGAGCATCGGTTGAACGAGGGATCAACTACGGCAGCAAACAACGAAAGCGGCAACATCTTCCGGATCGTCACATGCGCGCACGGCTTTAAAGCCTCTAAAAGCGGCTGCTCCTGCTGCTGCCTCTGTTTCTGCTCTTGCGCATGCCATTGCGACTTAGGATGACAAGGAGATGATGCCTTCGAAGAAGCCTGCAGCGCTGCAACGGGGTTGCAGCACGTGCAGACACGAGTCGCCAGAAGTGCAGATACAGCCACGTTGCATGCTGCGCCGTAATGCAGCGACCGCAGCAAGGCCGATAAGCCACCAACCTGAGGAATAACAAACACACACAGACGCACATACACACACAGACGCACATACACACACAGACGCACATACACACACAGACGCACATACACACACAGACGCACATACACACACAGACGCACATACACACACAGACATACACAAACAAGCCACGCTCCGCAGCAGGTTCTGCCGCTGCTGTCGGAGCAACAGATGTTCGCCCCCTCGGTAAACACCCACAAAAATCCTTCCTGAGCTTCATTTACAGCTGCGCACAGCAGCAGAAGTCTGCCCCTGCTGTTGCTGCATAGCGGCCTTTACCTTGTGAAAAAGATCAAAGCTAAGAATCATGAGCACGCCTCTATTTTTTTCGTCGACGTGCAGCTTGTACAGTATGTCGCACACGTCAGCCAAATACGCCAGAGACTGAGCCACACTCATACCCTCTATGCAGCACACACTGCTGCTACTGCGAGAGCTGCTGCGAGAGCTGCTGTCGACTTGCATTGCATCCAAGCAGCTGCCGGTGAGAAAGTTACACGCCTGTGCAGCTTCTGCTGCGCGCGCAGCGTTCGCTGCAACAGCCGCTGCCTCGGGGTGTGTGTACAGTGCTGGGCTAGAGCTGCTGCTGCTGCAGCCGTCTGCAGCTGCAGCGGTGGCAGGCGGCAGCTGGTCAAGAAGCGGAGACACTGGAAGAGGCACTGCAGGTGTACAATCCAGCAGTCCTCGTGCAGTATCCGAAATGAGGAAGAGATGCGCTGATGCCATTTGCTGTTGCTGCGGAGATTTTCGTCCCATCCTCAGCCCGCCTCCATTGATCTGCCTGCTCACCTGCGGCACAAAAGCAAGCCGAACGGCAGCTCCAAGACATGCATGCCTTTCGTGTGGCACAGCGCACCAAAGGCTGAGCAGCAGCGGATGAAGAAGAAAGCGCAATGCTCACCATGCACAGAAAGTTTCTACACGTAAGACAAGCCGCGCGCAGCAGCTCCTGAATAACCACTGGACTGTCTGCAGTCTCATCAGATACAAACTTCGATACACTGCCCAAAGCGTTCTTGCTTCCACCGCTTCTGCTACAGCCGTCGTCGTTGGTGCTACTACTGCTGCTGCTGCTGTTGCTGCTGCTGCTGCTGCAGCAGCCGCTGTTGTCGCTGTTTCTTCGAGCGTTGCTGAAGCCTGAGGGGAGCGGCGGAGGCGAAGAATACGCGAACTCCCCTAGAGAACTCCAAAGCATGTCGTTGTTGGACAGAGGCTGATCTGCCTGTGCAGCCGAGCCTTTATTTTGTTGTTGTTGCTGCTGCTGCTCCTCGTGCAGGAGTCTACTCGCCCTCACGGAGGGGTGCTCGTGACTGTTGTGTTTCTGGTTGAGGAGGGAGGGATTTTCGCCTTCCGCAGGCGTCGCGCACGCGTAGAGCAGCCGCAGCAGCCAGGGGACGGTCGGCTGCAGCAGCAGCAGCAGCTGACTCAAATTCAGCAGCAGCAGCTGGTGACTGTGCTGCTGCTGCGCAAAAGGCAGCACGCGGGAAGGCGTCGTGCCATAGGCCTGGCAAAGCTCGCGGTGTAAAGACAGCATGAGGGTGGTGGCGTTGCAGCAAGCGTGCAAGGCGAAGACGAGCTCCTTTCTTTCCGTTCTTGGAATACTTCTAAGCGGCTGTGGAAGCACACCTGAAGAGGCTGGAGGGTGCGTTGCTGCCACGCTTTGCCGCTGCTCAGCGAACGGCCAATAACCCCGCATGCGCCAGCGCTGCTTGAGGGTTAGCAAGCGCTGCAACGCGCAGAGCATCCGATCGAGCAACAGCTGCTGCACTGCCTGCTGCTGCAGCGTGGAATCATACGGAGCTGCGTGTCGCAACACCTGGACGAGGGGATGCTGGGGGAACAGACACAGCAACGCTGGAGGCAAGCAGGTGCTGTCGCAAAGTTGCAACAGCAACACAATACCTCCACGCGTCACAAATGTGCGCTGCGTCTCCGTCGATGCCAAAAACGCCGACAAAAAGCGACCCGTATTCGCTAATCGATCTAACAACCAGTCAGAAGAAGATCCCCTCAGCTGCACATTTATACACACAGTTACGTACACACACACATACACACATACACACACAGGGTTTTATAGTTACATACACACATACACAGGGTTACATACACACACACAGTTACACACACACAGTTACATACACACACATACAGCTACACACATCGCATATAAACACATACACATACACACATACACAGGGTTACATACACACATACAGTTAAATACACACAGTTACATACACACATACACGCATATACAGCTATAAACATCGCATATAAACACATACACACACAGGCACACACACAGGAAAGCATATACACACTGCAGAAACAGGTTCCTTGTTGCTGCACTGCGGAGAATAAGTCATGAAAAGGAAGCACGCGCGTCGCAGCGCATCCTCCGTAAAGCAGCAGCGGTCGCTTTTTTCGAGATAACACAGCTTTTATATCCCACTTTCTCTATCTCTTTATCTACCTCTTTATCTACCTCTCTCTCTCAATCTATCTCTCTGTCTCTCTCCAGCTGCACCCAAAGTGCGTGCCGTGTACAGCGCCTCCGAAGAATCTCTCTCGCAGCAGCAGCAGCTGCATCTTTCCTCACCTGCAGATCCGAGACATCCATAGGACGCTGCCTTGCTCGTTTGCGCGTCTCCTCTGCAGCAACTTCGGGTGCAACTGGCTTCCAAGGCGGCAGCTTCTGCGCTGCGAGGATGAGCTGCTGCAGCAGCAGCAGCGACTGCAGCACCAACGTATCCCTCGCCTCCGAACCTCCCAGAGAATCCGACGTCGCTCCCGAGGCATTCGTTATTGCTCCAAGAACCTCATCAAGAGCCGTCCCCAGCTGAGACCAAAAAGGAGACACAGTCACACCCTCGAGAAGATGCATGCTTGTGCAGCCACCTCGTTCTCCAACAAAGCCAGGAGAGCAGCACCTGCTGTGAACAGTTTATATATATACATATACATTTATTTATTTATATGCACACCAGCAGGAAGCTATCGATCAGCGTACTATAAAGGAAGACGGCAATACCCCCCGCTGCACCCTAAGAGCACCGGCAAGCCTATGGAGGCGTTGATTAAGCCCCTATGGAGAGGCAAGCATGCATGCAAGCATGCATGCAAGCAAGCATGCAAGCAGGTAGGCAAGCAGACAGGCATGCAAGCAGGCAGATAGGCAAGCAAGCATGCATGCAAGCAGGTAGGCAAGCAGGTAGGCAAGCAGACAGGCATGCAAGCAGGCAGATAGGCAAGCAGGTAGGCAAGCAAGCAAGCGAGCAGGCAGACATGCAAGCATGCATGCAAGCAAGCAGGCAGGTAGGCAGCCTAAAGAGGCAAGAGGCCGCTTACCCCAGCAGCAGCCTCTCCAAAGCGGTCCAGTAGAACGACATCTTCAGAGGCAGCTACATGCACAAGAAGTGAACAGGCAGCCCATGGCGTGAAGGGCAGGCTGGAGGAGACACCGCTCCCTCTGTGCGGCAGGAAGCTGCCTTGAGAGGCTGCCACGACGTCCTCTTGCTGCAACTGCAGCTGCTGCTTCAACAGCAACAAGCCATCCCTTTCGGCCCGCATGGCAGCTGCCTCATCGCCACTTATTGCCACTCCACCCACCGCAGCTCCTGCTGGACGTGCTGCTAGAATTGCGCCTTCTTCTTCCCCCCCCGCAGCTGCACTGGAAGCCTCCACTGCCCTCGCTGCTCCTGCTCCTGCCGACACTGCGCCTTCAGAGCCAGCTGCTCCTGCAGCCGCAGCAGCCGCAGCTTCCTGCCGCTGCTGCTGCTGCCGCTGCTGCTGCTGCTCCCCAGACGCCTCTGCAGAGCGCGGTAGAGCAGGACGAAGCCTCCCCTGAAGCTGAGCAGCCTCTCCAGCAATAGCTCGCTGGGAAAGCTGCTGCAACTCGCTCTCGACAAACTCCATCGCCTTGTCTTGACGCAACGCCCGCAGTCCAGCAGAATGTGCAGCGAGAGATGTAAGAAAAGCTCCCAACGCATTGAGAGCTCCTTCGTGCAGCAAGACGCACTGCTGAGCGAGCTGCTGCCGGCGCAGCAGCAGTCCTCTCTCCTGCTGCTGCTGCTGACTGTCTCCCTGCTGCTGCTGGTAATTCTCGGCCAAGTGCCGACGCAGATGAGACGAATGCAGAGACGCCAGCAGGAGAGACACCACAGGGAGTTGCGCAAGCGCGCTCGCATGGCGTGGAGCATCCGAAATCGCGTCCGTCAAGACAGAGAAAAAAGAAGCCACACAGCCTATCCCGAAGCTGCAGCCAACGCACCATCATCGCAGCAAAGCGCGCATGCACTCAATGCCGATGCACAAAAAACCCCCAAACACGGCAGCGGGATGAGATCCAATGACGCCGGCACACATTCGCACAAGTGCACCATTTTCTACATACGCATGCATGCAAACCTCACGCACGTATCCACCCATACAGACAGACACACGGACTTCCATGTATGCACACATGCACATACATACACACATATATGTATATATATATATATATTCACATATATATATATATTCACATATATACATATATGCATATACTCATGCATAGATATACATCTACACATACACAGATACACAGATACACATACACACATACACATACACATATATATATATATATTCACATATATATATGCATATACTCATGCATAGATATACATCTACACATACACATACACAGATACACAGATACACAGATACACATACACACATACACATACACATACCCATACATACGCATACATATACACATGCACAGATACACATACACATCTACACATACACAGATACACATGCACATATACACACACATATATATATATATTCACATACATATATATATGCATATACTCATGCATAGATATACATCTACACATACACAGATACACAGATACACATACACAGATACACATGCACAGATACACAGATACACAGATACACATACACAGATACACATGCACATATACACACATATATATATATATATATTCACATACATATATATATATGCATATACTCATGCATAGATATACATCTACACATACACAGATACACATACACAGATACACATACACATGCACAGATACACATATGCATACATATACACATATATATATATATATTCACATATATATATGCATATACTCATGCATAGATATACATCTACACATACACAGATACACATACACAGATACACATACACAGATACACATACACAGATACACATACACAGATACACAGATACACATACACACATACACACATACACACCCATACATACGCATACACACATACACATGCACAGATACACGAACACAGACAGATTTACAAAAAAACAGAGAGGCACACGATTCGCGTACAGCCACATTCGCATGTACATGCGTATGCGTGTGGACACATACATGGACGCATATTTCTGCAGCCACGCGCATCCTCCACAGGCACGTGAGCGCTGCGGCAAGAGAAGCGGAAGCGAGCAGGAAGCGAGGCACTCACAACCAGCAGCAAAAGAATCAGAACCAGCGCTTAACATGCATCAGCCAGCGCAACACTACGCCCAGCGTACTGTCCAGGGTTCGCAAGGATATCCGCGCAGAGAATAGACAGGGGAGTTCTCGGAGCAAGCATGTCTTTGAAGAATGGAGCTTTGTTTTTGTGATTCGCGGCGAGGAAGTAGAACTGCTTGGCTGCCGTTTTGAGCACGCAGCGGCGCGTTTCCACTTCGCAAGCCTTGAGCCAATACAGCAGACGCGCGTCATCACTTGCCTGCATGCCACCAAGACGCCACACGAGCGGCAAGCTCCAAAGCCTTGGATCTCCCCAAGAAGGCAGTGTATGCACACACAGACAAAGAGGTGGCGCCGGTGCGTTTTCGCGCAGTTGCGCGGCGACATGCAAAGGCAACGAGACGAATGGCAAGGGGAGGAAGGAGCTTCCCTCAGATGCAGACGCAAGTGTCCACACACACCTCCACAACACACACTCCAGCGATATTACGGGAAAAAAAGAAACATAGAGAAAGAGGGCAAGAGAGGGAAAGAGAAAAAGAGAGAAAGAGAGGGAAAGAGAGAGAAAGGGAAAGAGAGAGAAAGAGAAAGAGAGAGAGGGAGAGAGAAAGGGAAAGAGAGAGAGAAAGGGAAAGAGAGAGAGAAAGGGAAAGAGAGAAAGAGAGAAAGAAAGAGAGGGAAAGAGAGAAAGAAAGAGAGAAATAGAGGGAAAGAGAAAGAAAGAGAGAAAGAGGGAGAGAGCGAGAAAGAGAGTGTGTGAGAAAGAAAGAAACAGAGAGACAGAGACAGACAAAGAGAGAGAAAGAGAGAGAAAGAGACAGAGAAGGAGACAGAGAAAGAGAGAAATAGACAGACGGAGAGACAGAAGGAGACGAAGGAAGAGACGCACATCCGCAGGATACACCCAGCGCTCAGTCCAGTCAACCCCTGCAGCGAAGCCACCGCAGTTGTTGCAGCTGCTACTGTGGGGGCAAGAGAAAGCAGCAGCCATGGGGGAGTTTTTCCCTTCCACGATGCTTTTACAGTGACAGGATCTGCTGCTACTGCTGCCGTAGTTGGAGAAGCTGCAGCAGCCGGACAGGTGTTCGTAGCGTCGCATGTCTTTCACGCGCTGCTGCATGCATGCAGCATCGTACAGCATCCGTTCTTGCAGCCTCTCAGGCAACTGCAAGTCTTCCTGAATGAACTGCAAGAGCTGACTGCTGTTGCTGGTGCTGCTGCTGCTATGCTGCTGCTCAACGTGTGCCTCTAGAGCCCGCAAGATGATCATCTGCACGGGAACGAGCAGTGGATCTCGATGGCGTAGGAAGCCGATGAGGGCGATCAGCAAGCCTGCAGAAACACCCAAGACGTTTGTCTGAGCAGAGCTTCTAATCGCAGCACACTCTGGGAAAAAAAACGTGCCTCGCTTTCTCGCGTCGTCGAATACAGTCTAAAAGCTGCTCTGCTCTCTCGCCCTCAAGCGGGAGTAAGCGCGCTCCGCCCAAGCTGCTTCTCCAGCGTCTCCTTCCTTCCCCCGCAAACTGATGCTCGCCACGCCTCGAAAGCGGCCGTTGCGAAGAAGCATTTCGACTAGGAAGAACAGCTATCAAGCGTAAACAACCACCAGACTACGCGCCGAGCTACTGCCTCCTCACTCGGCTGCACGAAGGCGTGTATGACGTTGTGGGTCGTGCCAACAATCGCAGAATAAGCGGCAAGGAGATGCATAAGCGTTTGCATGCGATTCAAATCGTCTTCGAGCCGGCGCAAAGCACCATGTCTTGCTACTCGCTGCTCCCAGGATCGCAGCTCAGCCTCGTCCTGATCTTCCACAACCACGTACTCTACTTCCCCCTGCTGATTCTGCTGCATGTGCGCCTCCTGCTGCATCTCCTGCTGTGACGTGTATATTCTCCCGCCGCTTCGCGAGTCACAGCTCCGTACAGCCGTGCGACGTCTGGAGACGCGGAAGGGTCGATCGATGTGTGGATTCGACAACAGTCGCCGCAGCAGAGAGAGGAAGAGCCCGTAAGGCGAAAAGACTCCTACTAGGCCCGCCGTCTGCCGATAGAGTGCCTTATCCTCCTGCGAAGAACAAATACGCATGCACACGCGGCTCCCAACAACTATACATGCGCTAAAAGCACCACCCCCCCGCGAAGAGGGCTGTGCCTGTGCGCAGTGCTCTAGCTAGCTACCCCAATTCACACACAGACGGATTTCTCCGTGATCCAGGGAACGAGCGTTCGTTCGTCTCTCTGCATGCAAGAATCCGCTGCGAAAAAATCCAACGAGATCGACCCCTCTCGCTCGCCCTTCTCTACCCCGTCGCCAACCGACTCAGCGTTTTGACTCAGCATTTTGACTCAGCATTTTGACTCAGCTACAGCCTCGAGAAAGCGGCGACAGCCTCACAAGGAGAAGTGACAGCAGATCTGCAGCCAAGAGCAGCGTGCGCGATCCGATGCGTTCGGCATGCTTCAGAAGCGCAGCAAACTCAGGAAGCAGCAACGGCTGCTGCTGCAACAGCTGGGAAAACTGCTGCGGGGAGACGATCATGAGACACGACAGAGAGCATAAATACACATCCACCAAACCCCCCCGATACGCTGGGCACCGCAGCCCATGCAGCAAACGCATGCGGTGACGCACAGCCTGCGACGCACGACAGCACACGCATGAGAAAACGAAGCAGCAGCAGCAGCTGCCGCTACATTGCACCGCCTCTTTGTCTCGACAGTGGGTGCAAGGACGCATAATGAGGCTTCCTTTCAGCGAGAGCGACTGATATATATTTCTTATGCCGGATTAAAAGCCCGCAATCGCAGCCTCACCGCATGGTGCTGAGGCGGAATTTTGTACTTCCGGAGGATTGCCTGGCAATGCGTCTCCAACGCTCCACAGGCTGTGCAGTCTCGACTGCTGCTGCTGCAGCAGTCGCTGCTCGAGCTGCTGCTGCAGGGTGTAGGAGGGGCCAGAGGGCTAAAGCAGCACGTCGGTAAGCCTTCATACTCAGCAACTGCGCGGCGACAGTATCCTGGCAGAAGCAATTCTGAACAAAAAAGCCTCACGGTGCATGTCTCTGGGAGGTGCTGCTGACTCCTACTGTTGTTATTGTTGCTGTTGCTGTCGTTATTGCTGCTGTTGTTGCTATTTTTGTTGCTGATGATGCTGTTGTTGTTGTTGTTGCCCCTCGTAGCGTCCACCATCATGGCGTCACGACCACCACTCCTGCTGCTGCTGCTGCTGCTGCTGCTGCACATGCTGCTGCTGCTCGCTGGTGTTGCAAATTCTGCTGCCCCTTCCGCCGACAAGCTCCACTGCAACTCGAGAAAGCCTTCGATGTCGCACGGCAGAGAATCCGCAAGACAGAACGAGAGCAGATCCAGCCTGTTGGCTGCAGCTTCTCCGCCTAGCGCAGCTGCACGAGCGCTTCCGCTGCTGAGATTGCCATTGCTAGGACTGCTGCTCGAGCTGCTCGAACTGCTCGAACTGTTGCTGCTGGCTCGTGCCTTTGCAGGCAGTGGAGAGGGAGAACGATGCGCGACGCGTGCTGTAGAGACTTGTGGCTGTCGCTGGAGTACAAAGGCGTCATACGCGATTGGACGGAAGCAAAAGAGAGACAAACGACTGCCGAACTCTGGATACTCCCGTGGAAGTGCGTTTCGACGGCTCCTGAAAGGTAGCAACAGCGCACAGAGTCCAAGCGAAAGGTGGCGATCAAGGAAGCTCTTGAAAGAGGATGCGAGAGGGCAGCTTCCCACCTTCCCTCCCTCCCTTCCGCTCACTCGCAGCCTCCACAAATGGCACTCTGCCTAAAGCTATCCCAATTCCTATCTTTATCATCCCCTTCCTATCCCTATCTCTATCCCCCCTATGCCTATCTGCTTCCTATCCCTATCCCCTTCCTATTCCTACCGTTATCATCCCCTTCCTATTCCTACCGTTATCATCCCCTTCCTATTCCTACCTTTTTCATCCCCTCCCTATTCCTACCTTTATCATCCCCTCCCTATTCCTATCTATACCCCACGACAAACGTTCAAATTTACCTCTTGATGTACCCGTAGCACACGGCCAAAAGCTGAATTGCTCCACAAACGATTGGCAGACAGAAAGACTCCAAGAGAGAAGTGACGACTTCCACGGAAGCATAGAGGAACTGCAGCCACCGCACATCATCATGCCGTACAGGAAAAGCAAACGCTAAGGGTCCGCGTGATTGTCGAAATTTCTTGCCCCCCCCTCCCCCCCTGCATGTGCATGCATTGTGCGTGGCAGCTGGAGAGCTCTCTCGACGACGACTGGCTTCGACAGAAGAAGCCTGCTCTAACCAGCAGAGGAACATAGCGAAGGGCTTTTTAGAGGCGAAGAGTGGCGAGGAATAGGTTCATGAGCTCAAAGAGAAGACACAGACTCAATACATGTATTTTACCTACTAGACACCCCCAAGGAGGGGTATAACAGCGACCTCACCATACACCCCAGATTTCGCACGAAACACACACACACACACACATATATATATATATAGACCCCAAAAAACTCTTGCCTTAGAGGAACAATTCTCCAAGATGATGTATGACGTCTCTAAGATCGCCACGACGAGAGCCTCTGAAGGAATGACTGCCGATGCACGCGCTGCAATTCGCCGCACGTCAACATCGCATGCGAAGTTCAGAAAGATGTCTCGTCGAAGACAGTCGCTAGCAGCCGCGCAAACGCAGAGACCTCCCCCCAGGGATGCCTAGCACCTCTACCCCGTTGCCGCATCGCATGCACAAGGAGAGAACACTACAAGGAAGGGGGGAGGGGGGGGAAAAGCGGGGAGAAAGGCCTTTTTAGCCATGTAATTCCACGGCGACGCTCACATGAAGACGAAGCAGCTGGGCACAATCCCGTATGCGCTGCATAGGCGGTAAGAAGATCGTCGAAGCGATTCAATGCAGGAGCCCATGCAGACACGTCCCCCTGGCGTTCCCACATCCATCCCTGCATGCAAAAAACACGCAACAGTCCACAATCCACACGCACACGCGGACTCGCTGCCTTTCCACCTTCCTGGTGTACATACATATGTATGTACACCGCTTTTCTGCTGCGTCCAGGCAGCAGCAAAGCGCGCGAGGCGGGCAGCAAAGAGTCGCTCTGTTCTTCAGTCCCCTAGACACCCCATTGATCCCCAATGCAAGTCCGCATGGCTACCTTGAAGGGCCTGAGGTGACTGAGAAGCTCCTCATCCTTGCACGTCGAGATCGCAACGATGAATTGTCTTTGAGTCTCGGGGAGGGACGAAAGAGAGAGTAAGAAGTTGTCGCTAAGACAAGCGGCTACCCGCATGATGCCCTGTATGACCACCCACACACCACAGATGACAGAGAGGCTTTGCACAGCTGTCGCTCCCCGCATCGAACTCCCCCCAGCAACAAGCGAGAGCGGCATGCACTACGTCTCACAGGAACAAAAGCAAATGTTTTCCCCGCGGCTCCCCCTAAAACTCAGAAAGAGGCTATGCCTGCACGTGAGATCACGCATGCCTGCTTCGCCATGTGCTGCCGCTTTTGCCCGTGCAGTGGCGAATGATGCCGTGTATGGAGTCGCAACACAGCAGCATCGCCGCAGCCGGAGGGGCTCTGTATGCTGTAAGGGGGTGTCGCTCATGTGCAAGAGCTTGGGAAAGGGAGACAGCGATAACTGTAGACTCTGAAAGATTTTGTGCTGTGGGGGGGACACAAGTGGTGCCGGTGCATGCAGCGTTCAAATGATTACCCATGAAACAAGCTGCACAGGCAAGCGCGAGAGGAGCTTGCTGGAAGCGACATGCAGGTTGTGCAGGAGGCAAGGCGTTAAAAGGGGACCGAATACGCCCAAAAGGCTGCCGCTAGAGTTCTCAGGGACGGTGCGAACGCTGCCAGGTGAGGGAGAAGCACAAAGTCGCTACGGCATGGCGCGGGCAAATTCCTTAGGAGGCCTTTCGCGCTTGTATCCGATGGGATACCTTAGTATACTGTGTGGTGCAGCTCTTACCAGCAGAAAGAAGAAGGGGTTCGGCTGGAATGCAGCGTAATAGCTGCGGCACGAGGCGTCGTCGACTTTGGGTGTGTAGCTTCATACGGGTCGTACTCCGCTGCTTGCGATTCTGTCGGCTTCTCTGGGAAACCTTGGGGCCGCACTAAGGTGGTTTCTGTGTCTGTATCTCCCTTTTATAAGTCCAGATGGCGAGTTTAAAGGACCGCTGCGGCTCCTATTCCAGCAGCAGGCGGCTGCGGCAGTGGGGGCGAAGGCGACCCCTCCTGGCTACAGCTGAGCAGCAGGGGAGACGAACACGGAGGGTAAAGGTTTGAAGGTTAGGTGTTTAAGAAAGAAGTGATAACTTTTGGATGGGTCGCTGCCACCCGCACCGCACCCAATGCCAAGTTAGTCTCTGCTTCGCATACATGCGGATGCCAGGGCATAGCTGCTCCCTCTGCCAGTCTCAGTTCTTGTGTGGGAACAGCAAAACGGATCTTCCTGTCAATTGACCGGGCAGAAGCTCCACGAAGAGGCAACAGCGGCAGAAGGGTATTTGTCCATTTGCACATTCGCTGTAGGCCGCTACCCCAGCCACGGCTGCTGCTACGGCTGCCGCTGCTTTCAACTAACCTGCTACTGGGGTCCCAGGCGTAAATCCTCAAGTATTTTGTTCAAAGGGTCTGCAACTGAGTCACTTTGCAGACTGTCAGTATTCTCGTCGGCCCTACTGGCCCCAGCTTGCTCTACTGTTTGCTCCCTGCCTGAGCCACACGGGTCGACCTGCATGTCTTCGAGAGAGGCATTCGCGCTTCAAGTTAGGCCAAAGATATGGAGTTCGACTCAAAGGCAGCTTGCCTGGCTTCCAATTTGCAGCAGCACGAGCCTGACTGCCCCGCCGTGCTGCATAAACCCGTCCTCCACACATAGAGTTGCAAGCAATTCTCCTGCCTTCAAGAAGGCGTGCGTCCAGAGGCGGCTTTCAACTCCTCATCAGCCCCTAAGGCCGCGAAGTATAAGCCCAAATGCAGCCTTGCCTCTTCCCAATTCCACGAGCCCTCCTGTGTGTGCAGAGGAGTCTCACCCTTTTCCCTACACGCGGCCCTATGGGTGACTTCCGCTTTCAACAGCGCATGTAGAAGGCAAAGCTGCACGTATTCATCCTCTCCCACACTAATTATAGTATTCTATAAACGTGCGTAGGTTCTGCTAGTTCTGTTTGTTCGCCTACCTTATTTCTCGCCGAGTCCTGTTCACTCGAGACCGTTAGTTAACGCGATACAACCAGATGCAATGTTTCGTCTGCATAGGCGCTAGATGCTATGTACACATAGCTGTGAATATTAAGACTTCATAGAGAATAAAGCCGGGCACACCCCGGCTGGGCATCTTCCCTCATCTCGGGAGCTTAGAGCGCCACATGGAGAGGGATTCGCAGCTTACTTGGGACGCTGAATACCTTTCCTTAAAGTTTCTACTCATTGTGAAGTTTAGTGCCTCCCTGTGGATGCTTTAGATGGAGCAGCACAGAAAGGGGAGGACGCCAGTCGGAAAACTCGTGTTTTAACTAGATTTGTATGCAGTCTGCTGAACGTCCCGCACCCTTCCTCACCCCTTATGTCGGGAACTATGAGGGGCTTGGGCAAAAGAAGAAGCAAACGCTTCCAACTAACACTCAGTAACTCTCTCTTCAGTATTATCGAATTTGGAGTGAAGCGCTGCTTATGGAGAACGTGGATGGAGCGTCACTGTGTGTGTCTCCTAGACCCCGAACTGCAAAGGCAGCAGCATACCTGGGGTGCCCACAAGACACACTGTCGATTTTAGCCGCAATAAAAAGCAGCTGGTGCTGTGAGTGGATGACGACGCGCGAAAGCAAGTAAATGCCCATGGATATGCAGTGCACGAAGTAAAACGCATTGCCCCTCACTTGCACTAGCGTGCAAGGCAGGCGCTAAACACTAGCCGTGAGACTTTATGCTTCTTTAATGTGTTGGTTAAGAAACAACACGGAGCACTGCTTGCAGCCCTTTTCGCATCAGATACTCTCCCCTGTTCCTAGCCCTTTCCTTCCTTCTCACGCTTGCTATCAAGTAAACTTTCGATCCATGTGATTATATTGACTATATGTAGCAGGTTAAGCTATGTTCTGGCCCCTTGTACTGCCTTATGTATACTGCACTAAGCATCAATAAATACATCGTTTTATTGGTCTGACTGCTTGTATACGTTATTTCTTGCAGAGTCTTTTCAACTCGATACAATCAGACGCAAGGCTGTGCCCATAGACTAGCAAATACTGTAACGGAATGCGGTTGGTGGACGCGGTCTGACTCAAGGAAGCTTGCAGTGATTACAAACGGTAAATGTCAAGATGAGCCGCGCAGTCGAGCTAGAGCATATTATCGATCCGTAAAGGTTCTTCCAGACATGAGGCCACATTATTTGGGCGAGTTCCTGAGCCGTGACGAAGCTGGTACGGGGGATAAAGCTGGCGCATTTGCTGAGTTTTCCGACTGTGACGTATATACTATCCTGGCTTTGACCTCCAGCGGTCAACACACTCTTTCATAAATAGGTCAGTCCACATCCTTCAAGGTACCGAAGGCCCTTGCAAAAGATCAGGTTCAGAAGAATTTTGTGGCTTTAGCTGTCGAGATTTGGGGCGCGAGAGCGCATAGTTCTCTGCTGTGGGATTTATCCCAGGGCATCAAAAAAATTTGAACATTAATAGTGTAATATCAATGCCACCGCGTAACGAACGACCATGATTCTGTGCTTAGCGCAGGACGATACTGCGGAGCGAAGTAAGACTATATAACTGAAGGGATTTCCCTCTTTGTGCTGGATTACAGCAAGCTATCGTCAACGAAGTAGTGCTTCCCCCTTTTGCGATCCTGGACTCTAATAATGAAAGCGGTTACATGACTGTCAAAATCATGAGCACTAGCGTTTCCAATAATGAAAGGGGAATCAGCACAAACAAGGGAAACTGCGCTGCACAATAGTGGAGTACTGGGGCGTGGCGAGGGCGCGTTGAAGACTAGGTTGGTGATGCCTTTGATAAATTCACTGAACACTCGTAGTGTAGGAGGCGCCTGAGCTAGCCAATAGCCTTTGGGCTATCAATGTCCTGAAAGCCCTTTGTCGCGTGCGTCAAAGACCGATGGTATGTGTGTACAGAAATAAGATGTCTATACTAATAATGCGTGCTCTTTTCATGCGCCAACACGCCGCATGGAGCTTCACTTCTGCCACTAGATACCGCTGCTCGGTTTCGGTGAAGGGATGCGAAAAACAAGAAATAGTTTGGTAGCTTGAACAGTCTGTAGCCTGTTGGAAAAATAGATATCACATAGCTACATAATTAGAATTGATTCTCGGGAAGAAATGGCGTTCACAGTCGGGTAGCGCGAGCGCCGAAGGAGTTTAAGCAACCCAGCGTCCTTTGCTGTGGCATGAGCCTCCTGTTCCCATATCATAGATTGTGTTTTTATAGGTCAATCAGGCAAAAAGGAGCAGTGGTACGAGCAAAATTTGAATACACTGCGAGCAATAACATGCAAGCCCACAGAAGGTCGCAACATCCTTGAAGCTGCCAAAGGATACAGGACACGCCTTGATCTTTCTCCATTTTTTGTCGGGTCTGGCTCAAATCCTGCAACCCAAACACGGGATTTCAGAAACACAATTGTCTTCATGAAAAACGAACGCTTGAGTACATACGCATACGTTTACTTGTACGGCTGAAATGCATGCAGTAAAAGCTGTAGGTGCTTTTCAAGACATCGGCAGGAGACTACGACGTTGTCTATGGAAACCACCTCTCAGCCGTCCTTGCGATTTTCATTCAAGCTCCCGATAGCTCACCTTTGCAGCTCAGCATGGCATTAAACAGCTCTAGAGTCATACGGGTGTACTTCATTTGACGAGTGCGAGTTGGAACGTCGTTGCGCGCCTGTCATCTGGGTGAGCAGCAATTCCGTAAGAAAGTTCTGTGAAGGCAAATGTCGAGTAGACCACTGCTCCGTGTATTTTCTCAAGCACTAATTGACCAATATGAGGCATCAGGTAAGCCCGCTTCAGAGTAATCTTGTTCAGAACTTTCAGCTAACGCACGTGATTTTCCTTCCGTCCTTCTTTGGCAACAGCACCAGGTCATGTCGAAAAGCGCTTATACAATGGCCACACTTCCCCTTTTTAAAGAATCGCTTGCCTGCCCCTCAAGCACCTCTACCTGCTGAGGGGGGTTCGAAACCGCTGATTACAGCTTGAGGCAGACCCAACAATTGGCTGAATATGGTGTGCTGAACCACCAGCAGGCGGCCAGCTTGTTGGCAAATAATCATTGTTGTCTACTGCAGTCGCAGGCTATGCCTATGCCTAAGCTGCTCCTTGGCAAAGCTCAAATATCTTCAGGAAGGTTACTTGCAAAAGCAGTAGGACGCTTTTCCTGCTCAGAACTGTGTTCACTTACTGTGCTGCCGCGTTGCCCGCATGATTTCTCTGCCTCACCTTGTTCACGTATCAACTTTACCTTACCTGCGACACGTGGGGTAATCAATTTTGAGAAGTCCAGGAGCTGCTTTTTCTACGTACTTCCTGCCACACTATGTCCAAACTGCACAGCAAAGGCCGCTTGTGCGCCTTCCAGTTGGTCACTAATGGCATATTTAGGATTACGACCTGGTGCAGGGGAACAGCATAGAAGCCACGGACAATGCATACAGGAACTTCTTTTCGATTTAAAGTGGCATTTAACTGCCGCAGCCTTGGCAATGCTTGCGCTTTGCCATCCGTCAGCAAAAACCTAGTCTTAGGGACTGAGTCTGAACTAAAGAATGATCATGCAGATTGCACTTCTCCGCCGTCTCCTCGGACTGAAAAGTTACTTCATGTCTAATGTCAGGTAGCGCCAGCAGTTCTTGACCCTGAATGTGGATTTGTATTAACGCAGATTTGACAGGCGGTAGGTTACCAACTGCAGTTCTATCTTCTGTACCCCCTTTCCCTAAGCAACCACCCCCTTGCAAGGCGCTCCATTTCTTTGATGCGCTTTCTTCGCCACCCAAGCGGCCTGGTTTCGATGAGCGCAGTTCCTTTAGTCAAGTTCTTGGACTTGCTGCATGCGCTTGCATTTCTGGATTAAGTGAAGCCATCCCCCACAGTAAAAGGGGCTGGATTGTCATGAGGCTCTTTGGAGTTGCTCAGCAACGCAAATCGCATCATGTTTTCCCTCCCCATTCATCAGAGATTGTAGGCTAGGGCCGATCGACACCCCCCCAGCATCCATAGGTTCTAAATAACGATTGGGCTCTTCCTTTTTCGCCCAGAATGCAGGCGCTAAGCTCATTTGGTCTTGAAATCAAATGCAGTTTATCATTTGTGGAATCTCGACCAGTTGGTATTTTTTTCGCCCGTTTGCTGCCAATCCTACGGCCACCCAACAGGACACGTCGGCTAGACAGAAGACTAGTGATAAAGCGGCTGGTCATATACGTTGTGACTGCTGCAAACTAAAGCTTCATCTCGCTCTAGACACAGATTCAATGAGATATCTACCCGCCTTAGCTTTTTTAAACCTCCCAAAGTTTGCGCTTGAGCTTAACTCGGCAGAAACTTAGGGGTCGGACCTGACAGCAAGCTTAAACTGTAATGGTTCCCCCATACAAACGACTTCCTCTGCATAGATAGACATACAGGTACAGCGCTTTCCCGATAAATTACTGCACAGATCAATCTTTTCTCTTTATATGCATGGTCAGAGCGGGGCACGTATCTCCAACTGGCGGAAAAAGCCTTCACGTACATGCCTATCCTAATGGGCGCTATACTTTTCTGGTTGGCATAGCATCGTCAACCCACCCGCACATATTTTATAGGATGATAAATCATGCATTTCCAAGCTATGAAGTTACTGCGCTTACAGCGGCTTGCGGCCTCTGCTGCCCCCACAGGCCTTGCGACACCGTCTACTTCTATTGCAAGGGGGTGTTTTCCGGACTGTTGCCAGAGAAAATACGGGAACTGAATTATCAAGTAATTTTATAATCTCTAGGCAAGTGTTGTAGGGAGGCGCTTGGACTGCATCCACAGCCAGTGGATGAGCAGGGAGCAGTTGCTTGAAGCCGTGCGGTGCTACCAACTGTAACACCCCCAATAAAAGTGTTCGCAGGAGCGTTTGTGACTCCGAAATCAACAAGAATTTGATGTAGAGCATTCAAATGCCTCAAATGACCTTCTTTCTTCTCCTGTCCAAACCCCTCAGAGTTCCCGACTTGTGGGGAGACGCGCAGCTAGGGGGAGCGTGGCTGCACCTTCTAAACACTCCGACCATTCCCAGCTAGTACGCATAACATCCAGCGCACGTGGAAGGAGCATTGTGCTGAGCCAAATCGGAAGCTGCGTTCATTCTCGGCTACCACTGAACTCTTTTGAGTTCATGTGTTAATTGGTTGTGTAGAGGCGCGTGCACTGCATAGTGGTCTACGCTGCATCTATCTAAGTAATTTTGGAGTAGTTTACATGAACTTTACGCCTTAAGAAAGGGGCCTGTCTGAACCAAGAGCATTCTTCACTGAATCAAACATAGGGACAAAAAAGCGAAATAACCTGTTATTTACCAATTCTGGAATTAATATGACCAGTGTGGTCGAAAGTGTTTTACTGCAACTTAATCCACTACAAAAGCCCTATTTGAAAACAAAAACGGATACGTTTCTTGGATTAGGTGAGATGTACCATGTCATAAGATATCCAAAAGTCCATCCGTTACACGGATAACGCAAACAAAAATGCACTGTAATCGATAGCATGAGGTACCCTGCCAAAAAGCTCTCCTCTTACCTTGCCCTCAGCCCATGGGGTCCCCGGTATCAATTAAAAAAGTGCAGCGTGTAAGCAAGGACTGCACCCTTCGACCAGTTTTATTCTTTGCGTAGGGTTACACGCAGTAACTTGAGTCACACGCACACACCAGTGACATATGTGCCTCGAAGCTAAGGCACAAATCACCAAGTAGACTATTCAAACGATTACCTAACGGAATTAAAATTTACTTGAAGGTAAACTACTTTAAGTTTACCTGTTTAGGTGCAGCATGACCTGCCATGGAATGCACGTGTCCCTAGACAACTTGGTAATACGCTAGCTACAAGAGCTAAGTGGTCGCCAACGCTGAACACAGCTTCTGGATGGGTTCAAATAGATTAAAAACACGAGCTAGTTGTGAAATGAGCACGCAAAGGCGTACATGGTATACAAACTAATCATTTGTGCCATTGCAGACCTCAAGAGAAAACTTGCACTGCATAATTGAACTGAATGAAGAACAGTTGCAAGTGGACGCAGGTATTATGAAGAGTGGAATTTCATCAAGCACGCCTTGAAGTGCAGAATAATCTTCTACATAGAGTGCAATGTCAATGTTCCAGACCCCCCACATACCACCGCGTGCCACACGAACAGTCATTATCCCTGCTTGAGGGGAATCTTCCCCTTTGCTATATTCGAATATAGGCACAACCTAAGGCTCAAATACGCTGCGGCTGCTCTATTAATCAACGAATTTGCACTTTCAAGCCTTGGAGATAAGGGAAGCGCTGTGTTGGTCGTGTGATATCGCGAAGTCTGAAACCATTGAGCAGCCGGGTGAAGGCATCGGGATGCCTTTTGTGATTCTCCCACAAACGAAATCACATTTTAACCAGGGATCTGAGTTTCGCTCCGATTTTTCGATATTTTTAATATTCAGCTATCCAAACACCTTTCGTGTCCTTCCCGCATTTCGCTCTGATATTATGACTTATTTACACACTGCAATCGCCCTCCTTTGCATAGATGTAAGTTTTGCAAATTTTGCTTTCTCGTCTAAGGATCCTTTCAACAATAACGCAAATGGGTTTGATGGAATTTTTGTCTATGAGGAGAATGGATCCGTGCCAGCTTTACCAATTCAACAGCTTGTTTCTCCCTCGATGATCGAACACATTTTTGTTGGGTCAGCCTTGCTGGCGGCCCTCCTCTGGTTCGGGCTTAAAGCACTTGGCACAAAGACAATCAAGGTTGATCCTGAGGTACTTGCAATATCAACTATCTGGGTCCGGGTTATGCTGGATGTAGCTACGCTCCCCCCTTCATGGTCACGAAACCGCAACCCTGGTTCTTACTTCATCTGAGTGCTGCTTTCTCTATCTGCTGTTCGATTTTTTGCAGGAAGCTGGTCAAAAGCTTGCCTATGAGCTTGCTCATCTGACTCGTACGCAAATCGCTGAATGCCCCCACCAATCCGAATAATTTAAGTCCCCTCATCCTCAATATGTATGTGTATATCTTTGCGTGGAAAAGCTGTTTAGTAGGCACTGTTTTTGTGTATGTTTATGGTGCCTACAGAAAAGCTTACACTGGATACAGGGAATTACATAGCCCTAGTGGAATTTTCCTGTGATGTACGACCCGGCCCGCACTGCGTGCTGTCAAGGCATGCAAGCTCAACTGCTGTTTGCTGCCCTGCGTCTCATGGCACCAAGTAGCAATGTGGTGTGCATTTCTTGTTGCAGCCGTTATTTGTCAAGAAGATGAAGGCGTCTGATGACAAACTCACGCTAGCCACGCAATTCCGCGTTCCCCTTCAAGAATTCACGAATTTTTTCTCGGGTCGGTGGATTTTTTAGTGCATCATGTCTTTGTTACGTGGCTTGCAACACTTGCTGACATAACTGTCCCTGTTTTATATGCGACCTATGCCCTTTTCATGTGTATCGGTTTTCAGGTGACAGAATGTATACTTACCCCCTTTACACCGATTTCGGTTTTGTTCACGTAAGGGCTGTTGTCAAATTTATGAACCCTGTTGCGAATAGAGTAAGTTTGAGCTCCAATGCGTCTGATAACACTGCATCTGATCAAGAGGGCCGCTGAAGCCGGATGAAGCCCAAGACGACTGATATTTTCCCATTCGTTGAAATTGGGAGTGTGCCAATTGGCATAATGACTGTACACACGGTTGTTCATGTACGCAGACACCATGGAAATGCAAATCGCATTCCTGTGCAGTTCATTAGTGCAATGAGTGTACGATCCCCCTGCAATATACATGCAGGCATGCATGATTCTACTGGCCTGTATTTTAGTGTGGAGTAGTAACATGATAAAGCTGTACCCCTGGTTGGGATCATTTATTACTCGCATGGCTCTGCAGGGACGAGCCACGACATTTCGAACATTCAGACTTGTCGCGAATATATCCTTACTTTGGCAGTTAATCAGTCTGTAGTCGGTACTGCACGTGGCTAGAAAGTAAATAGGAACACGCGCACCTACCTTAGTGTAGTGGAGGCATTGTTGGCAATTTTGAGTTGCCTAAAAGAGGAACTGTGTAAGTATTGACACACGCTAGCAGAACTGGTGGATTATGGTGCCACTCAACACGAGGGCTAGGCATATTTGCAATACAAGTGCCACGTAAATTCATGAAGCGCAGCGACTTATAAATTGTTCACTGCTAGACTGCGTGGTGGCTTTCAGTGATTCTTGTTAGGTAACGCCTGCATTCAGAGATGGGTCCGCGGTGGTAATGGCAAAAGGTAAATGAAAGGTAACTGTTTGATTCCAAGGTTTCTGGATCCCCCACCAACAAATACCTTTGAAAAATGAACTGAAGGAATGTAATTATAGCTTATAATGCCGGGACGCAGGTCGCTTGCATCACTACTGTGGCGTACGACGCTGAACCCGTGGGGAGAGCTGACGAATCTGCAATGAACTGATCGTTCTTTGACAGAGAGCCTTTGGGGCGTAGTTTATATACTGAATAAGCCTTTTGGCGATGCTTTGCTTTCACAGTTCCCGGGAATATCATCTCGAAACCAGCTCGATGGTGGGTAGTACGACCCTTTTGGCGTATTTTCTATGGAGTGCTCTGGACGCTTCCGTCTTCTTAAGGCCGCCTTGCTAAGGGCTGGAGCCCCAAATTATCGGCTAAATCAGCTTTTTCAGCAGGTGTATAGAAGGAAAGTCACTGCAGTAGCCGACCTTAAGGTCCTTGGGATTCAGGCACAAAGCACAATCGAGAGGGAGTTTGGCTCAGATTTGCTAACACTAAAATGTGCCTCCATATCTGAGGCCCCGAGGGCCACAAAGGTGCTTTTTGAGTGCAAAGATGGAGTCAGAATTGAAGCAGTGGCCCTCAAGTTCTCCACTCATACCTCTCTGTGCATTTCGTCACAGGTGGGATGTAGCCCCCATCCATTGTATACGCAGTAGACGCCACCCCGAATAGCCTCCCGCATGCCAACTCTCTTCCACGGATTATTAATGACTGAAGACACAATTAGTACACCCAGTCAGGATTAGTGCAGAGTGGGCAGGTACTCGAGTTAGTTGCTGTAAATATTTGCGGGTTATTGAACAAAAACTGCCAGAAAATGAGGCTGCAACAGGACCGATGTGCCTCGGCTAGATGCTCTTTCCATCGCAGCTCCTGTGTTGAATGTTCAGGCTGGATGCTCTTTCAATTGCAGCTTTTGTGCTACTGGTAAGCGCCGCGATACACACACAAAAGTTTTTTGCAATTCGTCCACGCTGCTTAAAATTCTGGGCAGGCAAGTCTAAAATGGTAAAAACAGGTTTTTTTGTAAGTTGATCACTTCAAGTGGCTACGACTTGATTGGGCTCTGCATAAATCAGACTACTAATCTACGTAAAGTCCGTAGGTCTGCAGTTTCTTTAGCTTGTACAGCGTCTCTTGAATTTGCTCTCCACCAGTAACTTGTGCATGTGTTGTCTTGCAGGAAAAATTGGCTTTAAGCGACAGTTGACTGTCGATGAAATCACTGACCAGGTGCTGTACTTTCAATCTAAAGGTGTGCACCCAGGTTCAATTTCTTTCATGGGTAAGCAAGCCTGCTAACAGCTGGAGCTCCATAGACAGTTCAATGACAGACAAGCTCTCATCAATATATGGATGATATATGGGATTTCGGTCAGTGGGATGAAGGAGGCCCGGCTGTGAAAATTGTTTAGGGAGTTCGAATCCCCTTTCGGTTATCTTGTAACACATTCGTCCCAGCTGAAATCGCAACATTCAGAATAGAGCACATCGTGAGACCCCCAAATTAAGCTTCCGGAGCTGTTTGCTAGCCGTTATCGCAGGCATGGGAGAACCCCTGATGAACCCCCGCGTATTCGATGCCATCAAGTTGCTAGCGGACCCTCGGGCTTTTGGTATTTCAGCACGGCGTCTGAGTATCTCTACCTCGGGGGTTCTGCCTGGAATTAAGAAATTGAACGAGGAGCACCCACAGGTCTGATGTCTGTGCATGATCTGCGCACACATACGAATGCACAGGGCAGCATCTCACACGCATTTATGTGCACGTGGAGCTGAAAGCCATTTAGCCAGTTGGCTTAGAGTAAAGAAGGGTATGACCGAAAAGGCGATCGTTTCGTTTTGATGGATCTGGGGTTGCAATTACACATGGATGCATCAATCGTAGGCAAATGGTTTAAACGAGCTCTCCGATTCACTGCTAGAGCTTACTATTTGATTGATAGTAGTAAGGGCTTGACTTTACGGTACACTGTTTGCTTTTGCATTGGGCTTCGGCAACGGTTTCTTTTCTTCCAGTTGTAGGAGTTAAATGATACGGTTTGCTTCTTTGGTTCCCTCACTGTACACACCTAGTGACTGTGCCGTCTAACTGATGAATGCTTCATCTCTTAGGTTAATTTGGCGTTTTCCCTGCATTCCCCCTTCACCGAAGAGCGCAATATCCTGGTACGTTTGCACTGTGCATTGTGATAATTAGCATTGCATTACTTGGTTGATCAGGTGATGCAAGTCTACTATATGTTTACACTGCATTGGCTGGATTCTGCGGGATTTGATTAATAGCGAACCGAGAATTCCTTTCTGGAGAGAGGGGCTGTAGCGTGCGATTTCCAAGCTGGATATTTTTGGCACGAAACAATTGAAGGCCAATACACAGTTTTCACGAACTGTTTATTACCAGATCAGAGGCATGCCTAGAGCTGCCCGTTCAGCTGTTTGGATTGTGCAGGTCCCAGCAAATCGCATGTATCCTTTCCCCGAGGTTCTCGATCTCCTCGATGAACGAATTGCGTTAACAGGGCGTCGTGTCTGGATTGCCTACTTGTTGCTTGAAGGTAAATGCCCAGCACTTGGATGGACTGGCGTACGGGCGGAACATATATGGATTGGGCACCGATGTAGTCGATGAGCGTGCTAGTGTAACATAGACAGCGCGACTCGAGCATATCTGATAGCGAAGTGAGCCTTTTATAACGGAAGGCACCCTGGCACCATCTTTGTGATAGGTATAGACTCTTTAATTGCTCTGCATCATGCCTTGAGTTGGTACAGCTGATTCTGGTAAACTTTGAGTGTACTAGTTTTGTTCTGCTTTGTATGCTGGGGTTCAGGCCAGAACGACTCCGCTGAACATGCAAAAGCCCTTGCAGCACTTCTACGGGAGCGCAGAATAGAAACGAGACATTTGTACCATATATCTCTGATAGCATACAATGAGGGTCTGGCATCGACGAATAGCCTCTGGTGGAACTTCTGCTGCACCGTTGCTAGCACGACAGTGTTTTCTTGCCGCGCAACCAGATGTTCCCACTGCAGCCTAGTGTTGAAAGGGGATACTCCCGATTCGCTTTATCAACAAGAATGCGCGCTCCAGCATCCTGAGATGACCAGCTGATAGTATGATCAAATGATGTCTTTTGAATGGATGCAGCAAAAGGTGTATCACCCTCCTTGCGGCGCGCTGAGAACAAACGACTTGAGCTGTTCGAGGTACGCGCAAGCTACGCCATTCCAGGCAAACAATGGATGCTGCATGAAAAATAATGGCTTCCCCTCAGCTTGACACCTGATCAGCCTGTTTTCAAAGTATTCAGTGGCACGCACTGTACTGATATTTTTGCAGGAAATACTTGACAACTCCTCCATCTCGCATTCCCGCAGGTGATCAGTTGACAAAGAAGCGGTTCGCGGCTGTTTATACTACGCTGTCTGATTACTTCATACGAAACTTATGGCATAGACGATACCGTGCATGCAGCTCATAATTCCACTGCCCTTTCAAGCTATTGCTGCATGGTGCATTGTATGGACATGTATTAGATATATATTGTGCAAATAGGCAATGTTCGGATAAAACAGTGGGTCTAGTAGGGAAACCCGTGCCACGCACCTTCCACCGCTATGTAACAATGGGCCTCAAAACAAATTCCATGCCATGCGCTTGCTTTACAGGCACTATTTTGGAAGGGAGATCGATGCTGCATGCGGTCAGCAGTTTGCCGGTGAGCGAGGGAAGTTGGCAGATGGCACGTAGCGCTTTGTGTGCTGACGGGCTACGCCAAGCTGCACGTGCTATCCGCTGCTTAGATTCCCTTGACCTTGTTAAATACAATGTTGTTCAAGGCAAGGCTTATTGACAGTGTTGCCTCGTTAATTAATTCGCAGCATACGACCCCGATAACAAGCGCCTCACTCATGATATGTCGGCGACTTCGTAATGTCAGCTAGCTCAATTCGTGCATTTGGCATCCCTTGATCTGGTGGAACGGTCGATTGCTTGCTAAGAAGACGGAAGTTCCTGGTTTCAGGGCCGCTCCACTGGCATGCGAGGTCGACGTGCCTAGAATGCCTTCAGCTTGTCGATGCGTCAGCTTCATGGGTTAATCGTCAAATAAGGAAGGCTGCTGAATATTGGCTGTTCCGCGGTCTACAACGTGCATACGTTCTTCCCTTTGCCCCTTTAACTGCCATAATTAATGCCATGTGTTGTGTGGCTTGAAAGAAGTATACATGTTCTTCTAAAGCCGCTGCCGGCACTTCTGTAGGAAAATCACATTGGAGCCTTTTGATCGCTGGGCTCTGAATCGCGTGCGTTTGGGAGCGCATATCGGCGTGCCATTGCACGAGCATTCGTGAGAGCAGGTGAGCACCCTAGCAATACGTAGCCTGCTGGCGAACGACCCCAAAACAAATAAACAAAGTCAAGCACCAAATGTCTGTTGTTGCATGCAAGAGATTTGATGTTTGCAGTCATTTAGACCTCAGAGTCCATGAAGAATACCATGTTAAAAGACGTTTTTCTGCTGCAGCCTGCTTAGCATGTAGTGGTAAACGCAAAGTACAAGTGAATTTGCAAAGGCAATGGCTACATATTCGCCTTGCCGTCGATCTAAAACTCAGATACTCCTTTTGGACGTTTCTAGACAATAGGAGGGAGCAAGGTTAATAATGGCGGAGAGTATAGCGTACCCCATCACATCACTGCGCAGCTGGACTCATCCTTTTCCTTCTTGGGATTGGCTGGCCTGGTTTGTGCCCCCATGCCCGCGGGAGTCAGGGACTTGTCAAGATACAGTTCCTCAGCCAGGGGCTGCCCGAAGCCAAGTAGCCCAGCAGCTCCGCGTACCCAATCCGAAGCCTGCAGCGTCCAGCGGTCTTGTGCGTCCTGGGGAAGCAGAGCACACCGTAGAAAAACGTCGGCTGGTAGAGTACCAACGATGATAGGAGTGAAACGGTTCGCATTTTTATGGTTCTTACTATACTCTTCGCCCCGTGCAGCGTTACATCGATTCAGGCAAGCATATTCTCTCGCGCGCTTTGGCGAAAACAAAGACCTGCTCTAAGAACGAGTGTGACACCCATGGCCCTCCGCCGCTGTGCCTTTCTTAGCCTCACTACCAAGTCCCTAAAAAGGGGTCGATCTACGGCATTCATGGTGAGCATACGGCCCAGTAACGCCGCAAGTTCTGCAACAAAAACAGGCAGGATACCTCGGAATCTCGCTATTATTACAAGACAGACCAAGTCCCACACTCCCACCACGGCACACACGCATCTGGAAACACATTTCGAACAGAGATGCCGGCTACTTAGAAAATCATGGTAATCTACAGAAAATTAGAGACACAGCACTATCTGAGGGCCACGTATGGCCTATTGGATAACAGTGCCTCAGAGGTGCCTGGGAGGAAATGTTAAACAAAGAATGGAACGGATTTTGGCAATAGAGTGTCTCACTGTCCAGTTGCATGCAAAGGCGTGCTCCTCGATATACAGTAATACGAGGCGATTCATGATGCTCAAAATGTAAGTGTGAAGTCCTTTGTTAAGTGCTTTTTAAGAAACTTAAGATTTGCCATACCTGGCGCTGCAGGCGAGTTGGTGTTTTGAAGTTTCTCCAAGGCAGCCATTAACTTTTTTGGTTTGTCCCGATATGTCTGCAATAACAGCATGCACAGAATAGTTGTGTACCAGCAAACGGCTGCAATTGGATCGACAGCAAGTTTAAAGCTTGCCAAACGTGCTTTCTAATACCTTGGTCCACAGAATGCGATGCATAAAATGCCATTGGAGACAACAACACTGGCAACTAAAGCCTACAAAGTTTCCAAGAGAAAAGAAACACAACTCGAATAGGAACTGCTTGTTCACTCCTGGTCATGTAAACCACTCTAATAATCCACAATGGGAGCAGTTTAATGTACATATCACGCATAGGGGAGGAGCACCAGCGCCCGCAGGGCGAGCGATATTCTCACCACAACATTCTGAAGCGTTGCAAGTTGCAAGAACACAAGCCCCAGACAAAAAACGTCGTGCTTGTGTGGAGAAAGGGTCTTTGTGTAAACTGCTGCCCGCTGGATCCGCCGATCAGCCAGTGCGGTGTAATACTCAGGTGAGCAGTAGGCAGGCACAGCGCCTAAGCCTTTGGCCACTTGTACAAGCCAGCGCTTGAATTCACCTAAATATCCCATGCACCCAAGTGTAGTCTCCAAAAAGGACATGACAAATATTCGGGCCACGCACCATTCAGGCACCATCACCGGAGCCCATATGCCAGAAGTGCCTTGCTGGATACTGAGAACGGCAAGGGATTCCGTAATTAGGATACAAGAAAAGGAATTAGTTACTTGGAGGGAGAAAATCGCCAATGAGAAGACGAAAACCGTCGTCCGAAACAAAAATATTGTTCGGATGGATGTTCCCATGGTAAACTCCGTGGTGTTCGAGAAAAGCTAAACTGAAAGCACCCCAAGGGAACACCGAATCAACATCACGCCAGCAAGACTTCAGCCCAAGCGGATAACCACTATAGTAAGGCAATAGATAACAGAACATAAAACGGCTCCAAATATATTTCAGAGTACATACAAAAGGCTTATCCAACTGCTTTGGAAAGCGTGTACCGGCCGATAGCTGCTAAGCAGTCGCGCCCTCCCCAGGGGCTGTTCGAGGGAAAGTTTTATTACCACAGTATAAGGGTTTTCGCATTCGCCAGTAGTAGATCCGCCTTGTACGCGTACGTGTTCTTCTTGCCCGCAAGAGCCTTTATAACCGCTCCGACACTGCCATTCTGCATTAAAGGCCTGAGTATTGACCAGTAACCGCATACAGCCGTGTATAACAGTCTGCCCAGCACAAGCCTACGTACTCATCAGGTTGCAGTGCAGCACGCAAACGCTTTTAATAATTAGGGTGACTAGCAGGCAGAGCGAAAGACCGCGGGCTGTTGTTGCGCCAATATGCTCGCAGATATCGCATGCATAACCAACGTCTGCATCTGAGTGCCTGGGGCGCTGGCCACATGCGAAACAGGTACCCCCGATGTGCTACTTGAAAGCCTCACGTGATAATTGCCGCTTCTGAGAAGCTCTTCAAACTGACATGGGCGTGGCTGACAGTAGCGGTGTGAACCACCGGTAGCAGCCCGACTTGCTCAAAATTGAACTTCCCCTTTTCCACTATGTACCGCCAGCAAAAACGCATAAAGACCTCCACTTCCTTGACCAAGGTCTTGGCCCCTTCATGGTCAAATGCAGCGTCGCTGTACTGAAAAACCCGTCCATCGGCTGCCACTGCGGCTCCTGGGTCCACCTGAGCAGCTCACGCTTAAAGCAACATCTTGTTCACATTACAATGCAAACGAGCAGGATCCGTTGATGTCCAAGACAGTCGGCCACACTCAGGCAGATAGATTCCATTAGATGAGTACAAATCAACATTATACCCTCTAGAGACCAGGCTGTACAGCGAACTTGTATCGCAGCTTTTCTGTGGAAGATATTGCCTACAGTTGCGTCTGGCTTCTAGTTGTTCCCTAGACCATTGAGTCAATTAGATCACCAAACACTTACAAAAATTCAATCACCTCATCTGGAAGGAATGTAAGAGGTGAGATTTGGACAGAACTTAGGAGCACAGAAGCTTACAACTTTGGCACAGAAAAATGTTGGAACATCTCGCTCGATTGGAGCCACCTTCGGAGCTGCTACCTTCTTCCCTGCGACCAAGTTCAACCCCGAATTATAAAAGTGCTATTCATGTCTATCCAAGCTGGGCAGGCATGTTGGTATCTGAAACTACAATACGCATGCAGTGTGGGATACGATATAATTACCTTTCTTGGCGGCCTTTTTTGCTGCTTTTTCGAGCCGTTCTTTTTCTGCCGCTGCAAGGGCACGTGCCTCCAAATGGGCCTGGACTAGTAACTCGTGGTTGAAGTCCTCCCAGGGCTTATCCAATCGTCTAAGCTGCGCATATGGAAACGGTATATCCCTTATGAAACAACCTGTTTCATTCAGCGACAGCAGTCCACTAACATGTCGATGGTACACGCTCACGCAAAGGCACTACTTGTCTACGCGATGGAGCACTCACATGTTCCTACAATGGCGATCCGCCAGATTCAAGCAGCGAATACAATAACATGCAGCTCTAGGCTTAGTTAGATACTGACAAACAGCCGTGCGTTTGTTGGGCTCATCGCTATGCACGGACAACTTGTTTTCTACAGCACGGCGCACAAAAAATCGCAAGAAATATTTTTAAAACATTGGAATGTGCGAACACAGGAACATTTGACCCAGCAAACCAAACGTCGAAGAGTTTGGGAAGTGCATTCACTCGGTTGCAAAAGCAATCCTGATTTTGACACAGACACGTCCCCATGCAGGCCACTCAAAAAGCACATAACGTATAGAATGGTGGTATGTGCGACATTCTGCTGTAACTACGCGCCATATGGTTTTTCTATGATGCTGTTTGCTTTAGAAATGACTATAAAGCAATAGAATACACGCATGAAGCGCACAATTTCTGCTTTCCGTCCGTTCAAGGACAACTGTGTCGACCACGACAATACGGAAACGCCGATACCGAAGAAGCGGCGGCAGAGGCATGCCACGCAAACGAAGAAGCCATACGCGGGAAAAAGGAACGTACTGCAATGGGCAGTTCCCGGCGCTCCCACGTGAAGTTCAAACTGCTAGACTCCAGCTGTTCGAGCTTCTCTCGGACCTGTAGGTATATCCATGGAGACAGGGAGACAAATCGAGTTATGTTCAGAGTCTCCTGCTGTTTGTCTGCTCTATTTCTTTTTAGAAAAGCACCGGAAAAGGGGAGCAAAACGCAGCCTGCTACCTCGCGGTTAAGCACACGTCCAAAAACCAATGTCCTGATTAGACCAGCGACATTTTCTTCTGGCGAGAATATTCATCATGAAGTGGCACCATGGCCAGCAGGTATGTACATCTTGAAAAACAAGACCCTCGAGTGCATATACAAGTGGCAAGACGCGTCTCACTTCGTCCAGTTGATCTTCAATATCAGTCTTGAGCTGTTGTCGCTCCTCTAGCAGCACCTCCGGGTCCTCTCTAAGCAAATATACATTGCAGCAGAGTACTCGCTCAGAAATCCAAAGAGCCAATGTGTCGACTTAATTTCATCAAGACTGTTCTGCTCCACGCGCGTATGTAAAACGGCAGAGCAAGCTGGATTGCTCTAACAGTCAGCAACTACACACACGTCCCTTTGAACGTCAACGACTTCCGTGTAGGACATAGCTTCGTGGCGCATCACCGGTCGTGTGGATTAAATCGCTCTGCGTAGTCCATTTCATCTTCATAATTATCACCGTCTTCAAAGGCCTCATCTTGTTCTTCTTCTAATTCCTGTGCTGCTTGGTCGATACCAATATCTAGACGAGCAAGGGCTTCTTCCAGCTTGGCCCTGTAGCAATGCTATGGCACATACATGACTCTTGTAGCATAGCAGACCCTAATGTATGCATAACTGCAAGTACGTTTGTTACCAGCTGCCGGCTCCGGAAGACCGCACCTGCAAGACCACTGTAAGCCAAGCATTCTTACTTGTGCTTCTCAAGTTCTTCCGTTTGTGCAATTACATCATTCTTGACGAGCCAAGTCCCACCATGGGCGGCGCTCCCTGCAATAAATAGCGGCATTCGCATAGCCAGAGCCGTCCCGACTGGACATAAACCCACATAGCATGAGCTCCTCGATTACACCTTCTTAATTCATCAGTAAGGAATGTTGAGTTGGACTAAATAAGCTGAAACGACAACGTGGCTTTACTGTTTGGTCCGTAGGGGTTGCACGTATGCCTGCAGGGTGAGATTCTTTGACTGGCCTGCCGTTGAAGACAGAATTCATAGTTTGGTGGCTCTGCAGGGGATTAGCGTGAAAGTCCGCACCTGGCATGCGCTGTATTGCGACGAACCCCGGGGGCCAAGAGATACTCTCCCCAAGCAACCCAAAGTTAGACACCGGCAGACTCATGCTGAAGTACCCGGAATATGCCACCTCCTAAGTACGCATATAGCATTTACCCGCAATAGAGGCCCTGGAGTACAGCTACCACTCTCATCAGCGTGCAGTTGCATTGCGGGGTAAAAAGCGCGGTGCAAACTACGGGACGACGGCGGCGGATCGCAGGGAAAAAACGACAATGCCCTACAAACGGCTACACAAAAGGCAGTGGGAGAGAGCGAAAAACCCAGAGATAGTTTATCAGGGGACTGGAAATGGGGGGAGGCACAGTTTGATAGGAATCGACGCGGAGGCCTCGCGATCAGGTGCGCGTGCACCCAAGGGTCCGTATGGACCCTGGGAAGTTGTCTCCGTATCTTCAGAGCGAATATACTGCTCTAAATGGGATATAAACGGGATGTCTGTGCCGGTTCAACAGGTAAAGGAAGAAGCAACGGGGCAGCAGCCGTGACCAATAAACAGGCCGGACTGCCGACCTTTCATCTCGCAGTGAGGGAGAATGCCCGGGTTGGAGTCTGGAAAATCGGCGTAAAAATCAGCAAAGTATTTGGAGTTGTTTGTTCCTGGAGGCAAGAAGACCGCTCATGCTCCGCTAATGGGTGGCACGGCCCCGACCGAGGCTGTTTCAGTGCTTCTGCCGCAGGCCATTGGTCTGCCCCTTTGGCCCAGAGAGCAAAGTAAGTATTAACTAGCAGCTTCAGGCTTTATAAACATAGCTAGGGGCTTAATGTGTACATTTCTAGTAAGCTGAATTGGTCTAGTTCCTTGGAGTGCCCTGGTACTCGCAAATATCCTCACGAAGCTTCCTCCCGTTGGGGGTGGACTATCCAGGCTTGTTCAGCTTTTATTACACAGACTGTGGGTGAGGGGTATAACACAGACGTCGGTAGCGTGGGTCATCATGGTGACGAATGGTCAGCCAGTTGCAGGGTATTATGAGTGGTGAGGGGCTGCGGAATCTGCACTTTCTTTTCCTCTATAAAAGGTGCATTCAAAGAGCACTAGGGCCGAGCATTGCGCATCAAGCTCATCGCTTATGCTGGTTTTGTGGCACATTATGGACAAGCGAGGCCTGTTTTTAGGTGCACATGCTCCCCGTTTGCGCGTTCGTCTGGACTCGCAGTTTTGTATGCCTCCCTTCTCGCTGCCACTTCTCTTGACAAGCAGTGTACGAGCCACTCTGATTTACAGCTCCCCGCTTAAAACCCTCCCTATTTTTATAATAGCTTACTTTCGAGGCTTTCATGTGCTACCCCGGGTGCCCTGTTGAGGCCTCAGTTTCGCATAGGAAATCCGACAAATATATTGGCAGGGAGCAACGCCTCCTGCCGGTTCCTGCAAGTTACCACGGTTAGAAAAGATGAATCAGTGCTTCTTACGGAAGCTTGTTTGGCTTTCTTGAGTTGCACACGCTCATGCATCGTTGCGTTTTACTCCGTTCAGGCAAAGCCATGAGCCGACCTGCAGCTTTTGAAAGCACGAGTTCCCTATGTTCTGCGTGCCTCGCATGCTGTCTCTCTGTCTGATAATCTGTGCACTCCTACAGAGCTCTCTCTATAGTTAGCAGCAGGGAATATGGATAGTCGAGCAGGTTATAGGGTGGCTTAGAAAATACCCCAGAGGGATCAGATGCACTCTGCGCGGGGGTAACTGCAAATCGTAAAAAACGAGCCCTGGCGATCGCTGCATGAAGCCAAAACGCACCGGAAGCTAAACGGCAAAACCATTATTTCTCGGAAATGGTGCTGTATCGGCAGTTTTACCTCAACGTTTGGTGTGTGTAGTCGTATACATGTTTAAGGAATCGCTCAAACGCAACTTGAATGCCCAGGGCAGTTGTGAGATAATTCCCACTCGGAGCTCAGCAGGATAATTTCTCGACTACCCATTCGTAATGAACCATGAGTCTTTGTACTCATATGGCCCTGAGTGAATTTCAAACAGATACCTGTAGCTTGTTTCAGAGGGGTCAGGCGCTAGGGATAGAATCACTGAAACACTTGCGCGGTTGCCGCATAGCATATGCGAAAGGCCTGCCATTACTTCGCTCTTCATAAGTACGTTCTCTGTCATGGTGCTGAAGAAGCTTTTTGAGAGTGCCTTATAAAAGCATTGGGAGAAATTAGTGTTGCAGCGGCTGTCTAGAGGGAATAGCTGCACTTTATCACTTTCTACTACTTTACGTATATCACACGATTAAAAATGTTGACGAATTGGCTGTCTGTTCATACTCCTAATCTGTTGCAGAATAGTGATAACTCAAAACCAGATCAATGTTGTGTGCATGTCCACTAGATGCGACATGCAACTCTCTGAACATGCTTGGAGTGCGTAGAGGCTGCTGCTACATGCACTCCAGCTGTCTCTTTCCCCTATTGTCTGGAACGCTGAGAGCGCCGCTGGATCTCTTTTGGAAAACACTCAAGAGCTTACTATTGAGTTTGTATTGAGTGTAGTTTTACGAGTGTCCCTAAGGAGAGCTTGTAGGCAGCATTACTCCCTAGAAGCACTTCTTGCGATACTTCCTGATCATGCCTTACTTGCAAAGACTGCATGCACTGCCTCTGCCCAGCGCCTCACCACGAACAGGTAATCTTAGCAGCAGCACACCCAGCACCGTGGAAATTCGCGGCCAAAACGCAATGTAACCGTAAGAATGGATCGTCTTTTCATTAGAGCCGTCTCCTTCCTTTCCCTAAACCCACATTGGCAACGCCTTGTATGATGAAGGAGAGTTGAGGTGCAGGTAGTTGCATCCTGCGTGCAGTCCAGGCGTCGGCACGATAGTTGTGCAGAATCATCATGCGTGCACGCATTATTACAATATCCTTGTAGTGCGGAGCCATCCACTGATTGGTAAACCGTACAATCAATTATTTGAAAACTCTTTATGTGTAAACACTGTTTGGAGCTGACTGCTTTGTGTAGCTTAGCTTGTATTCAACCTCGAAGAGCGGCTGTAGGCCAACAATCTAGAGACCGAGACATACAACTTGAAAATATGACGTGTATTCGCTCTAGGGGGAGAAGAAACTGTTCAAAAATGTCAGCATCATGTTCCAGTGAATAAGTGCCGATCCTCACCTGCAGAATTAAATGCTGCCATAGTACGCTCGTAGCCAAAAACGCAGTTACTTCTGCAAAGATATTCCGATCCATTATTACCTTTTGTGTAAAAAGCAGTTGGCGTATGGGTATGCACCAATGTGAATCCGTACTTGCAATTTGATGCAGGGCAGCTCGGTGGTGGGCAGACCAGCTGATGTGGGGTCGCCCCCCTTTAAAAAGCAGATCCGAACTTCGTGAAATCAATGCGGAGCCCGATTTGTTGCTCGCAAT
Organism: Cyclospora cayetanensis; assembly: GCF_002999335.1. NCBI lineage: Eukaryota > Apicomplexa > Conoidasida > Eucoccidiorida > Eimeriidae > Cyclospora > Cyclospora cayetanensis. The sequence continues at coordinate 523 of NW_020312762.1, read as the reverse complement.
TTGTGTTGAAATGGACCTTTTCCGTGCTCTGTTGCTTTCCCATTTGCCTGCAGCATACGGGTCCATGAGGCGCCTAGGAGCCCCAGAGGAGTAGGGACTTCTCCTGCCAAGGATAGCATATTCTGTCTGCGGGCTCAATGCGTATATGTCTTCATAGTTTCTCGCTGTGTATTCGCTCGTTTCTTCTCACATCACAGCTCATAAGCTAGCGCGCAGCGCTGGTAGGGCCCCTACTGTCCCTAGGGGATCTCGCAGCAACACACTTTCAGCGTCTCCATTAGCATTTCCAAGAGCCTAGTGACCAGTTGGCTACATGTTTTCCTGTAGACCGCATGAAGGCCCTGAGGTCGCCAGAAAGGCCTTCTTGATAGCTTTTCCACGCCCCTCAGACACGAGTAGCCACGCCATTCGGTCAAGACCATTATGGATTCACCGACAAGCTGCTGGAATCTGCAGGCTGCTACCACTGTAACAAGCTCATCTCCTGAACTAACGAGGGAGTGCGAAGACAAAGGTCTAGCCG